>NC_092045.1:58258460-58328909 GCF_003086295.3 Arachis hypogaea
AATAAAAACTCAAGAACACCTTGAAGATTCACAAGAACACCAAAACAAAGAAAGAACAAACAAACTTAGAAAACAATTTTGAAATTAAAGAAAATTACAAGAAAACCAAATTGATTTGGACAAAATTTATCAAAAACTTAATTTTGACCAAGAACCAATTACAAGAACAATCGAATCTTTATAGAGAGTAGGCCAGTAGAAGCCACATTGGAGGACTCTTGTGGCTATTCGCTTGATGCGTTCGCATATTTGCCATTTTAACTAGTTAGTTTAGTTAGTTTTGGCTTAGTTTCATTCACTTTCTTTGAAATAAATGAGCAATTTGTGAGTTTTTCTTCCATGCATTCATGAACAAGAACTAAGTGAAATCTGGGCATAATCTATGCAAATGATTCAAGAAGATTATATGCAAGTTGATGTGAATGATTCCCTTGAAATTTAATGCATAAGATGGCAAAACTTTGAGGAAAATTCTTTGGTTTATGTTAGGTGATGAAGCAAGAAGACAATGGAGCAAGGAAAGCTTGGAACAAGGAGGAATAGCAGTTGGCAAACCTGGAAACCAAGTTGGCAACGTGCTAGTGTGTGTTCAGCAGAGTTGGCAGCTTGACCTCCCTCTCTTCAAGGATGAATAACTTGAACCACAGAGATCCAATTGACATGCTTCCAGTTGTGTTAGAAAGCTGACATCATGAGCTTTCCAACGATATATAATAGTCTACAATGCAACATGAAATGGAAGCTCAAGTCAGAGACAACTTTAAGCCCCAAAAACAAGGAAATGAAGCTAACTTGAGATGCATTGCACGTTGCCAACTTGAGAACCAAGTTGGCAACGCCAGGAAGCTACCAGGGGAGATGTTGGCGCGTTGTCTCTGGCGTGTTTGCCAATAACGTGGGCAACAACGCCCAAGCAAGGAGAAAGAAGGCATCCCGGCGTTGTTGCTGGCGTGTTTGCCAGCAACGTGGGCAACAACGCCCAGGCAGCTGATGTTGCTCTCTTCAAGGCATGTATCTTGAGCTAGGAAACTCCAAATGAAATGAATTCAGTGGCATTGGAAAGTAGATATTAAGAGCTTTTCAACCATATATCATACTAAGGTATTGGAATTCATTTGAAGGTTCAAAAGCCAGCTTCATTTAGAGCCTCAGAAACCTTGGGCGTTGTCACGGGCATTGTCATGGGCGTGTTCACCAAAAACGCCCAGCCTAGGCAGCTTGACCATACCTTCTTCAAAGGAGCATATCTTGAGCTAGAAAACTCCAAATGAGGTGCTTCCAGTTGCGTTGGAAATTAGACATCAAGAGCTTTCCAACCATATATCATAGTGTGGGATTGGAGTTCATTTGAAGATTCAAAAGCTGGCCTCATTTAGAGCCTCAGAAACTAAGGGCGTTGTCTCTGGCGTGTTTGGCAAAAACGCCCAACCCAGGCAGCCTGACCATGTCTTCTTCAATGGAACATAACTTGAGCTACAAAGATCCAATTGAGGTGCTTCTAGTTGCGTTGGAAAGCTGACATTCAGAGCTTTCCAACCATGTATAATAGTCTATAGTGAAGCACAAAATTGAAGCTCAAACCAGAGGCAACTTTGGGCATCAAAACTGAGTCAAAGCCCAAGCCTGGTGCCTAGGAAATTAAATAGCACGTTGCCAACGTGCTGTGAACTGGCATGTTTGCAAGTAACACCCAATTGGGCCAAGATTGATGAGGACTTGCTCTTGCTCTCTACACTCTCTTCAAATGGGAATACTTCCTCCATTGGACCAAGAATTCAACAAAGGAAAAGCCCACATTGCTAATCCAATTGAAGACCTCCAAATGAGTTTTAGGAGTAGTATAAATATAGTAGAGTTTTGTACTTGAGAGGGGGGGCTTGGGAGCTTCAGAACTTACACTTAGATTTTTATTTTTTTACACTTTTTAGTTTTTTTATTTTTTTTAGGAACTTTTAGGTAGTTTTTGTAGAAGTTACTTTTCGGAAGCAATTTTTTGAATTTGAGTTTTCTAAGAACTTCTTCTTCTTCACTCTTCAATTTCTTCTCTACTCAATTTTAATGATTACTCTTGCAATTGTTGTTGAATTTAGAGCTATGATTCACTAAACCCCACTTTCATTAGGGGGAGGAGCTCTGTTTATTTGAATGGGTTGACAACAAATAGTCTCCTTCTCAATTCAAGTGGTTTATCTAAGAGGAAACTCTTGTGTTTCATAGATTCAATTACATTCGAGAGAAGGATTGGATCTATATGAATTGTGTGGTGAACTTGAGAAAGAATCCATACAATTCAGTTTGGAGTTCTCCTTTCACAATTTCTTTGATTAATACACTTTGGGTTGGTATGTGAGATGTAACCTCCCTTAGTTGAGATCCTGGAAGTTGTGTGGCTTTGGATTAGAAATTTGAACTTCACCTCTTCTCATGACCAATTAGATCACGAGAGTGGCAATTGATTGTGTTGAGAGAAATTGAATTGCCAAGAGATTGGGATTCAATTATTCACAATCCGCCATGGATCTATACCCATGATTGAGAAGGAGATGAGCAAAGTCAATTCATGACAATTTACATCTCTGATCTCTAATGATCTCTCTAACATTAATTCTCATCTCTTTTGTTCTTTAGTTATTTTGAATACCCACTACCCAATTCCCTTCTATTTTCATGCAATTTATCATTCCGTCACTTACACTCTGTTTCCTATTCCTTGCCATTTACTTTTCTGCTCTCTAAAATTCTGCACTCTTTAATTTCTTGCAATTTATTTTCAATGTCATTTAAGTTTCTTGCACTTTAATTTTTCAGCTATTTACTTTCATTTTCTTCCTTTATTCTAGTTCTTTAAATTCCTTGTCATTAAATTTTCTGTAAGTACATTCAAAAATCAATTCTCATGAATTCAAAACCATGTTTGCTTGACTAAAAATACCATTTAGCTAAAGTTGCTTAATCTACCAATCTCCGTGGGATCGACCTCACTCTTAGTGAGTTTTATTACTTGATACGACCCGGTATACTTGCCGGTTATACGTGAATTCTTAATTTTTACGTATCAAGTTTTTTGGCGCCGTCGCCGGGGATTGGAAAAGATTGACAATGATTAAGTGAATGGTAGTTTAGATTAAGCATTTTCTTTGCTTTTGCTTTGTACAGTTCTTTTAATCTTTTTGTTTTCTTTTTGACACTAAGGTGTTTGTGTTATTGCCTCACTAAGAGATTCTCATCTGAGATATGAATTTCAATTGCTTTGGTGATTGTGTTTTACAAAACTTAAATGGAGTTTACCTCATCTTTTGATCAAACAAACTTTTTGGGATATCACCCACCACCACCAATTTCTAATGGTGGCTGGGAATATCACCAAGAATTTGTAAATCCTGAGCACTCCAATCCATGGAGATATTCTTCAGAACCACAAAATGAGCCAGAGAATCATATGGGATACCAACCACCACCACAAAATGATTCATATTATTATCCTCATGGTGGATGGGAATATCAACAAGAAATGATGGATCATGAGCAATCAACCCAAATGGGATATGCCCCAAGGTCACATAATGATCAAGAAAGTTACATGGGGTATTTTCCACCACCACAAAATGATTCAAGTTACCATACTAATTGTGGTTGGGAAAATCAAGACCAAGGAATGATGGGGTTTGAGCAATCAAACCAAATGGGATACTTCACAAGAACACAAAATGATTCATGTAACAACCCTGATTTTCGAGTACGCGAGATCTTTTCTGAAAGTACGAATTTCTCCAGAAGATCAGTAAAGGGAACACCTCTGTTATATCATCAAGCATCTCAATCCTTATTGTCATCATGACATCTTTAAGCCAAAACCTCTTTTGAGGCAAGCTCGACAACGCGGCCACGGAGAACCTAGTTTTTGAACCATATCGGTTAGGAGTTTTGATTTTGATTTTCGTAAATAGTCTCTATTTGACGAACCGGACTCGATTCATGAGAGGAGAGAGATAATAGTATAATATTATCATTATATTAGTATTAGAAGATGATTGAATGATATTATAAGGTTACCTGGTCTGTTTTAGTTAAAAACAGAAAATCGGTTTAACCGGGTTCACAATTTACTGGTGCAGCTTAGCACCAGCACTCTCTAATGACTTTAGCAATGCTAAGGCCTCATTATACATGTTCTATTCTCATAATAAATATGTTACTAGTGTCATTTATGCTAGTAGCTCAGAAAATAGTTTTTAGAGATATTTTTATGAGTGTTCTGATACACCTAGTTTTAGTAGTTGTACACCAGAGATATTTTAATATTATTTTAATCCACCTCCAAGCCAACCAATCACAACTCACCCTACACCCCCAAAACCCCCAAGGCTGCCTCATTTGCTCATTGTGGCCGAAAATCACCAAGAGAAAAAGGAGAGAAAGTTCTTGGTTCATAAATCTTCAAAGCTTGATTTCTTCTGAACTAAAACTCAAATCAAAACTCCGATTTCACCAAAATGATCCTCTCTTCTTCCTCTACATAACCATGTGACTTATCAAGGCTGGAAATAAGGTGAGATGGCTGTCTCCCTCCCTCTTCAATTCGGTTTTCAAGGAAAACCATGTAAACATGTGTTTTCTTGATGTTTTTCCTTAGGAATCATACTTAACTTGACTTGAGGGCCAAGAAACGTGAATTTACAGCAATTCTAAGGTGAGATATCTCTTCCTAACATACTGAGTAAGATTTGGTCAGTTGAGAGTTTTTGGATTTAAAGTTGTTCTTGATGTGATTTAGGAGGAAAAAGTGCTTAAGGACCACCTGAAAGTTTAACCGAATTAGGAGCAGCAAAACCAGGTAGGGTTTGACGAATTTAATCTTGATTGATTGTGTTTGAGTTGTGTGATTATGATATGGTTTGGCTGTGCTTGAAATTGATTGTTTGTATGAGTAATTCTTGTTGAAATTTTGGTGAAAAATTGATGAAATTTGATGAAATTCAAGCTATGAATGTGTGTTCTTATGGCTGCTGGAAAACGAAACCCTAGAGCTTAAATTGGGGTTCAATTTGTGTTGAAATCATGTAGAAAAGATGGGGTTTTAGTGGCTGCAATTTTATTTTGAATTATGGTAAAAATCGGTTGCTGAAAAGACTGAAAAACGGGTAAAAACAGAGAAAGAATTTGAAGAATATACGAAGAACATGAAGAACACTTTGAGTGTGGTGAAGAACATTGAAGAACAGGCCTTAGATCTTAAAAAGGGCAAGGAAGTAAAATTTTTGGTGTTTTAGGGTTGTTTGGTAATTTCTGAAAGTTAGGGTGGTAAAAGTAGAAATATTAAAAGTTACGGGTGGTAAAAAGTGAATTTTAAAGGTTAAAGGTAAAAGGTAAGTTAATTTTCGAAAAATAATGATAAAATAATAAATAATAATAAAATATTAAATAATAATATTTAATTAAAAATAATATTTTAATAAAAATAATAAAATAATGCAGAAAAGGCAGTTTTCTGTAAAAGCTTTAGAAAGACAACTTTAAGTGCAGAATTCTCCTAATTACCTTCATAAAACACTTAGGGAGTGGTAAGAACATATTAGTGAGGTAAAGATAAAAGAAAGATAAAAGTCAAAGGAAAGATAAAAATCGAAGAAAAAGTCTGTAAAATTTTAACAACAGAGAAACAGACAGAGACTAGTGAACAAACTAGGGCAACATAGTTGGTTCTTGATTTGCGAATAGGGTTAGGTATTATATGAAAAGTTAAACTGTTTCAGTATAGACTTAATGAACCTATACTTGGGACAGGCTAACTAATCATATCGAAATTTACATAAGCTTTAAATACATACGTTAAACAGAGAAATCAGAACAGAGTAAAGAAACACAGAGAACAGAGTAACCAGAGCAGAATAAAGGGATACAGAGAAAAGAGTAACCAGAGCAAAGTAAAAAGACAAAGAGAAAAGAGTAATGTGATAAAGAGAAATGGTTTGAGTTACGATGTTGAAGAAGTAAAAGCTGTAAAGTTTGTACAGCATGATTGAACAAAGAAAGAAAGAAGTACTGCATAAGAATGTGAAAGTGACGATGATAATGAGAATGATTGTGTGATGATCTGCTGCGTGAAGGCAGTCAGATAGATGGTGGTACGACCACTGAGAGTGCTTTCCTGGGATACTTAGCTATAATGCTATTCTGTAAGTCAGAGGACTCTTACAGAGGTATCGAGAACACATGACTAGCATATACTCCTGTAAGTCAAAGGAATCTTACAGTGAGAGTGTGTGTATGCTCTTGTAAGTCAAAGGACTCTTACAGAGAGTGTGTTGGGCAGATATAAGTTAACTAGCTCCGCCATGCAAGTCAAAGGACTCTTGCAGTGGGTTGCTAGTGCCGCCCTGCAAGTCAAAGGACTCTTGCAGTGGTTTGCCTCACAAGTCAAAGGACTCTTGCGAGGGACATTGCCAACAGGAAAGCCTTACCTGGTCAGAGGACTCCGGGTAACGTCGGAAGCGGGTATGTAATCGACAAATGAGCTCATTACCTGCGCTAGGATTAGACATGCATCATACTTGGTTGTGCATTTTCTCTATTATGATTGTTGCATGAATGTATGCTTTCTTTGTTTGTATTCTATTCTCTGTGTTTGTGTCTGTGTTTTATTTTCTTGTATTCTTCTGTTTGTGATCTTTTTCTGTTTTCTCTATTTTCTCTATTTATCTGTCTTCTGTTTACTACTTCTTTATATTCTGTTATTAGTCTGCTAAACAACGCAAAATTAATGAACGTAACTAATAACCCCGACCCTACTAAGAACTCCCCAGTTCTTACCCCTTCTCTCTCCTTCCCCCTCCAGATGGAAGCATGAGTACCCTTCCGTAGTTCGCTGATGACTGTTCGTAAAGAGGATTCCGCTCTAGGTAGTTTTCTGAGTCTAGGGTGAATCCCGTTCTCTGTTCATATGTATATACGGTGAGGCCAGCCAACGTCTGCACCCCGCTTATCTACAAACTTTAGCCTAACTCCTTCGTACGATGTTGCTGTTATGTGGCCACTCGATGAAGTACTTGAGAGACGCTCTTTGATGTCATATGATCGTGCAAAGGAGTAGTATACGACCTTCCACCTTTTGATGACGTTCCACCTGACTTGAGTTTAAAAGACCTAGAACGTCTTTTCCCTCGCTTTAGTAGGTTAGAGGGACTAGGTGAGTATAGAGTCTAGGCTAGCCTGGGTGCCAGCTTAGGGACTTCTTGAACAGGTCAGGGCCTAGGATGTTGTATGTATATATATGTATATAGTTATTATTTAGCTATATCTAGGGGTGTTTTAACTAACAGTCTATGTTCTAATAAAGCTGGATCACAGAATGTTGTCAACTGCTTGAGATGTTTTTATGTGTGGTTGTTTATAACTGTTTTATCTATTATTATTTATGAATTGCTTATGAATGATTCTGTTTATTAATCCAAATGTTTTCAAAAAAAAAAAAAAGTACCTCGTAAAATAGCTACGCTTTTAACAACGAATCAAGCTCATATAATAAATAATAGATAATAATTAGGTAGACAAGTTGGTAGTGCTTAGTTTCTGGTATGATCATGACGTACCAGAAATTGGGTCGTTACAATTCATACTCCTATGAATGGGACAACTATCCAAATTGTGATTGGGAAGGACAAAACCAAGGAGAATTCAATGTTTCTTATCCCATCCATCAAGAGCCACCACCTCTTAATTATCCAACCTCACCTCCAAATTTTTCATATCAAAATTCTTCACCACTTGAGTTTGCCTCAACACAAAATTCTTTCCAAAATCCATACAATTCAATTCATCAACCACAAAATACATTTAATTACTCACAAAATTCATTCCATATCCTGCAACAACACTTCACTACAACATCCACACATCCACAAAATCCACCCCAACCTTCTCCTCTCTTGCTACAAATAGAACAATGCCTCCAAAGTGCCTTAGAAACTCAAGAGGAAAGTAGAAAACTCTTGGAAGAACAAGAAATCATCTTCAAGAAAATAGATGGGCACTTAGAGCAAATAAGGAAACACTTCGGGTTGCCAAGCAGTGAGGATGAAGACCAATTTGTGGGTGAGAAAGTGGAAAAAGAAGAACAAAAGGTCTTTGTGTCAAGTGAAAGTGCAATGAAGGATGAGGAACATGAGCCAAGGATTCCATGTCCACAGAGGTTAGTTGAAGTAACAATGGAACATGAAAACTCACAAATCTCTCAAACTTCCCTGAAACAAAAAGGCTCAACAATTGAATCCATGATTGAAAGATATGAAGAGGAGATGAAAAAATCTTGGGAAGAACAACAAACCTCTTCCATGAAAGAGCTATTAAAGCAAATGTTTAGTGTAAAAGAGGAAGTGGAAGAGCAAGAACATGAGGAAGACACTCAAGAGAAATCACACTCAACTGAAACAGAGAAGTGCAAAAAGGAAGGGCTCATAGAACCACCAATTCAAGAGGCTTTTTGATGAAAAGAAGACTCCAACAATCACACAACCACCAAGACTTGGATTCAAGGAAGTGAAGGCAATTAACAAAAGCACCAAGAAGAGGATTGTGACCAAGCTACCAAGGACAATATTCATGAAGAAAAAAAGGTCAACCACAAGCAATCCTCCCCCTGATCCAGCAAGCAAGCTCAATCAAGTTATGTATAAAAGGAGGCTTGCTGAGAGGAGACCAAAAAAGGGGACACTAGCTGAATCTTCTCCCCCCTTAAGGTCATTCCTATTAACAAACTGGAAGAAGAGGAAGAAAGTGAACAACATGTCAACCATCGGTATAATTTCTCTTCTCTGCTTTGTTTTCGTTCTTTGTTTTATTTAAATTCAATAAATTGGCATATGGTTACATTCTAAGTTTGGTGTTGCCTTGCAACAAATTGTTTTCAATCTTTTTTGGATGATTGCATCAAATCAAAAATGAAAGTGACACACCAAGATTCTAAGTTTGGTGTGCCACTTATTTTCTATGCAATTTATTCAAGCAACACTACTTGTCTGCATAATCATAATGCCTCTGCAGTTTTATTTTTCTCTTTTGATTCGACACTTTTTCATTCTACTTGCTTTAGTTATTTTTCTTTCTTTAAATGCTTTCATTTAGTTTTCTTATTAACTGTTTTTGTTAATACATTACCAAGAGATCCTCATTCATGACAGATTCTTAGCTGGGTGATTGTATTTAACATACAACAGTTTCATTTGCTTAGTTTTAATTCAAATAAACTGACATATGATTGCATTATAAGTTTGGTGTTGCTATGCAACAAAATCTGCTTCAAATCCTTGCTGGATACCTGCATCAATTCCAAGTGAGAGTGTCACACTAAGTTTGGTGTGCCACTTATATTTTTATACAATATATCATGCACACCATCTTATTTTTGCAATCATAATGTCTTTGTTTCTCTGTGCCTTGATAGTTACTCTTAATTCTGCTTGCTTCAACACATGTATCTCTAACATTTCATTGTGTAAGACATTCATGATCTATCTTAGCCCCACAGCCACGGTTCTAATTGTTGCTTGAGGACAAGCAATCATTCTAAGTTTGGTGTGGGAAGGGAAAGAGAAGGAGGAAAAGGACAATAATAATGAAGATGAACTATAAGGTGGTAAAGTTCCTTTCTCCTCTTACTTATTTCCAGCACCTTAAATTGCATGACTGTCTTCTTATTTTCTCTGTATGCATGTGTGTTATGAATAGGCATAGTTTGATTTCTAAATTGCAACATGCTGCTATGACATTTTGACTACCAACTTGAGTTTTGTGAATTCAAAAGCAATAAAGTATCATGATCTTAAACAAACAAGGAATTAAAGAAGAATTTAGTATGTGCATACAAGTATTGGAAAGCTAGTATGATTGATTGTTGCTCAATTGCATTAGGTTTGATTTAATTGAAGTTTTCATCTAGGACATTTTGTGAAATCTTTTGAAATCATGAAAACCTTGAAAAAAAAAAGCAAAAAAAAGGCAAGAAAAGAAAAAGGGAAAGAATGAGAAAGCTGAAGGCTCTGAGTACCAATGACAATTCCATTGTTAAGTACTTGTGGTGTTTATGTATCAGGCCAAATGCTTGAAAACAAAACACTTAGAAGTCAAGGCTAGGCTCAAGTGCAAAAGCACTCCCTCAAAGCTCAAGGTTCTGAGCATCAATGATTAGAAAGACAAGAAAAGAAAAAAAAGAGCTTAATGAAGTCCTCTAATTCAAATGCTTGTGGTGCTTATGTATCAAGTAGTAATACTTGAAAACAAAGCATTTAGAATCGTAGCTTTGTTATTAACTCATGGGGCAAAACACCCAAAAGGAGAAGCTAATAAGAAAATCAAAAGCTTGTTTCAAGGAAGAATTATAAGAAAAAGATTTCATAAAGTGAGCTAGATAGAAGCATCAATCATTTACATTTCTTTTGTGATTGTAGCATGCATAGAAAACTAGCTTGCCATGAACATTAACTTGCTATTCTTCTAACCTTGGATTGTCAATCCCTATTGCATGATTCTTTTCTTGCTTGAGGACAAGCAAGATTTAAGTTTGGTGTTGTGATGCGTTCGCATATTTGCCATTTTAACTAGTTAGTTTAGTTAGTTTTGGCTTAGTTTCATTCACTTTCTTTGAAATAAATGAGCAATTTTGTGAGTTTTTCTTCCATGCATTCATGAACCAAGAACTAAGTGAAATCTGGCATAATCTATGCAAATGATTCAAGAAGATTATATGCAAGTTGATGTGAATGATTCCCTTGAAATTTAATGCATAAGATGGCAAAACTTTGAGGAAAATTCTTTGGTTTATGTTAGGTGATGAAGCAAGAAGACAATGGAGCAAGGAAAGCTTGGAACAAGGAGGAATAGCAAGTTGGCAACCTGGAAACCAAGTTGGCAACACCCATTTTGTGTAACCAGGAGCAAACAGCACGTTGGTAACTTGGAAACCAAGTTGCCAACGCCCATTTGGTGCTGCCAGGGAAGAACAGCACGTTGGCAACTTGGAAACCAAGTTGGCAACGTGCTAGTGTGTGTTCAGCAGAGTTGGCAGCTTGACCTCCCTCTCTTCAAGGATGAATAACTTGAACCACAGAGATCCAATTGACATGCTTCTAGTTGTGTTAGAAAGCTGACATCATGAGCTTTCCAACGATATATAATAGTCTACAATGCAACATGAAATGGAAGCTCAAATCAGAGACAACTTTAAGCCCCAAAAACAAGGAAATGAAGCTAACTTGAGATGCATTGCACGTTGCCAACTTGAGAACCAAGTTGGCAACACCAGGAAGCTACCAGGGGAGATGTTGGCGCGTTGTCTCTGGCGTGTTTTCCAACAACGTGGGCAACAACGCCCAAGCAAGGAGAAAGAAGGCATCCCGGCGTTGTTGCTGGCGTGTTTGCCAGCAACGTGGGCAACAACGCCCAGGCAGCTTGATGTTGCTCTCTTCAAAGGCATGTATCTTGAGCTAGGAAACTCCAAATGAAGTGAATTCAGTGGCATTGGAAAGTAGATATTAAGAGCTTTTCAACCATATATCATACTAAGGTATTGGAATTCATTTGAAGGTTCAAAAGCCAGCTTCATTTAGAGCCTCAGAAACCTTGGGCGTTGTCACGGGCGTTGTCATGGGCGTGTTCACCAAAAACGCCTAGCCTAGGCAGCTTGACCATACCTTCTTCAAAGGAGCATATCTTGAGCTAGAAAACCTCAAATGAGGTGCTTCCAGTTGCGTTGGAAATTAGACATCAAGAGCTTTCCAACCATATATCATAGTGTGGGATTGGAGTTCATTTGAAGATTCAAAAGCTGGCCTCATTTAGAGCCTCAGAAACTAAGGGCGTTGTCTCTGGCGTGTTTGGCAAAAACGCCCAACCCAGGCAGCCTGACCATGTCTTCTTCAATGGAACATAACTTAAGCTACAAAGATCCAATTGAGGTGCTTCCAGTTGCGTTGGAAAGCTGACATTCAGAGCTTTCCAACCATGTATAATAGTCTATAGTGAAGCACAAAATTGAAGCTCAAACCAGAGGCAACTTTGGGCATCAAAACTGAGTCAAAGCCCAAGCCTGGTGCCTAGGAAATTAAATAGCACGTTGCCAACGTGCTGTGAACTGGCATGTTTGCAAGTAACACCCAATTGGGCCAAGATTGATGAGGACTTGCTCTTGCTCTCTACACTCTCTTCAAATGGGGAATACTTCCTCCATTGGACCAAGAATTCAACAAAGGAAAAGCCCACATTGCTAATCCAATTGAAGACCTCCAAATGAGTTTTAGGAGTAGTATAAATATAGTAGAGTTTTGTACTTGAGAGGGGGGGCTTGGGAGCTTCAGAACGTACACTTAGATTTTTATTTTTTTACACTTTTTAGTTTTTTTATTTTTTTAGGAACTTTTAGGTAGTTTTTGTAGAAGTTACTTTTCGGAAGCAATTTTTTGAATTTGAGTTTTCTAAGAACTTCTTCTTCTTCACTCTTCAATTTCTTCTCTACTCAATTTTAATGATTACTCTTGCAATTGTTGTTGAATTTAGAGCTATGATTCACTAAACCCCACTTTCATTAGGGGGAGGAGCTCTGTTTATTTGAATGGGTTGACAACAAATAGTCTCCTTCTCAATTCAAGTGGTTTATCTAAGAGGAAACTCTTGTGCTTCATAGATTCAATTACATTCGAGAGAAGGATTAGATTTATATGAATTGTGTGGTGAACTTGAGAAAGAATCCATACAATTCAGTTTGGAGTTCTCCTTTCACAATTTCTTTGATTAATACACTTTGGGTTGGTATGTGAGATGTAACCTCCCTTAGTTGAGATCCTGGAAGTTGTGTGGCTTTGGATTAGAAATTTGAACTTCACCTCTTCTCATGACCAATTAGATCACGAGAGTGGCAATTGATTGTGTTGAGAGAAATTGAATTGCCAAGAGATTGGGATTCAATTATTCACAATCCGCCATGGATCTATACCCATGATTGAGAAGGAGATGAGCAAAGTCAATTCATGACAATTTACATCTCTGATCTCTAATGATCTCTCTAACATTAATTCTCATCTCTTTTGTTCTTTAGTTATTTTGAATACCCACTACCCAATTCCCTTCTATTTTCATGCAATTTATCATTCCGTCACTTACACTCTGTTTCCTATTCCTTGCCATTTACTTTTCTGCTCTCTAAAATTCTGCACTCTTTAATTTCTTGCAATTTATTTTCAATGTCATTTAAGTTTCTTGCACTTTAATTTTTCAGCTATTTACTTTCATTTTCTTCCTTTATTCTAGTTCTTTAAATTCCTTGTCATTAAATTTTCTGTAAGTACATTCAAAAATCAATTCTCATGAATTCAAAACCATGTTTGCTTGACTAAAAATACCATTTAGCTAAAGTTGCTTAATCTACCAATCTCCGTGGGATCGACCTCACTCTTAGTGAGTTTTATTACTTGATACGACCCGGTATACTTGCCGGTTATACGTGAATTCTTAATTTTTGCGTATCATCGCTCACTTCCAAAATGTCCTCCATACTGTGATCCATGGCAGTGCCATAGAATCTTCTGCGCTTCTTCCTTAGGAACACATCTACGGATTACTCCGTCTGCACATCTCTTGAAGAGATATGGTTCATCCCAAAGATAGTACTTTGCATCTGTGATCAATTTCTTTGATTGCAGCCTACTGTACTCTTTGGGTATGAATCTCACTGCCTTGTACTTTGCAATATCTGCAAACCATGGCACTTCCTGGATGGCAAAGAGTTGCTCATCCGGAAAGGTTTTAGAGATCTCAGTGAAAGGGAGGGACGCCCCTTCTACTGGTTCTATTCGGGACAGGTGATCTGCTACTTGGTTTTCTGTCTCTTTTCTGTCTCTTATATCTATATCAAACTCTTGCAGAAGCAACACCCATCTTATAAGTCTGGGTTTTGAATCCTGCTTTGTGAGTAGATATTTAAGAGCAGCATGATCAGTGTACACAATCACTTTTGATCCTACTAAATAGGATCTGAATTTGTCAATGGCGTAAACCACTACAAGTAGCTCTTTTTCTGTGGTTGTGTAATTCTTCTGTGCGTCATTTAGAACACGGCTAGCATAGTAAATGACGTGCAGAAGCTTGTCATGCCTTTGTCCCAACACTGCACCAATGGCATTGTCACTGGCATCACACATCAATTCAAATGGTAATGTCCAGTCTGGTGCAGAGATGATTGGTGCTGTGACCAATTTAGCTTTCAGAGTCTCAAATGCCTGCAGACACTCTTTATCAAAGATAAATGGCGTGTCAACAGCTAGCAGGTTGCTCAGAGGTTTGGCAATTTTTGAAAAATCCTTTATAAACCTCCTATAGAATCCTGCATGCCCTAGAAAGCTTCTGATTGCCTTAACATTGGCAGGTGGTGGTAATTTTTCAATTACCTCTACCTTAGCTTGATCCACCTCTATTCCCTTGTTCGAGATTTTGTGCCTAAGGACAATTCCTTCAGTCACCATAAAGTGACATTTTTCCCAGTTTAAAACCAGGTTAGTCTCTTGGCATCTCTTTAGAACAAGTGCTAGATGGTCAAGACAGGAGCTGAATGAGTCTCCAAATACTGAAAAGTCATCCATGAAGACTTCCAGAAATTTTTCCACCATATTAGAGAAAATTGAGGGCATGCACCTCTGAAAAGTTGCAGGTGCATTGCACAGGCCAAATGGCATCCTTCTGTACGCAAATACTCCAGATGGACATGTGAATGCCGTTTTCTCTTGATCTTTTGGATCTACTGCAATTTGATTATAACCTGAATATCCATCCAGGAAGCATTAGTATTCATGACCTGCTAGTCGTTCTAGCATCTGGTCTATGAATGGTAAAGGAAAATGATCCTTTCTGGTGGCTGTATTGAGCCTTCTATAATCAATACACATACGCCACCTAGTAACTGTTCTTGTAGGAACCAGTTCATTTTTTTCATTATGAACCACTGTCATGCCACCCTTCTTAGGGACGACTTGGACAGGGCTTACCCAGGGGCTATCAGAAATAGGATAAATAATCCCAGCCTCTAGTAACTTAGTGACCTCTTTCTGCACCACCTCCTTCATGGCTGGGTTCAGCCGCCTTTGTGGTTGAACCACTAGCTTGGCGTCACCCTCCAGTAAGATCCTGTGCATGCATCTGGCTGGGCTAATGCCCTTGAGATCACTGATGGACCACCCAAGAGCTGTCTTGTGTGTCCTTAGCACTTGAATTAGTGCTTCCTCTTCCTGTGGCTCTAAAGTAGAGCTTATGATTACAGGAAAGGTATCACCTTCTCCCAGGAATGCATATTTTAGGGATGGTGGTAATGGTTTGAGCTCGGGTTTAGGAGGCTTCTCCTCTTCCTGAGGGATTTTCAGAGGTTCTACTATTCTCTCTGATTCCTCCAGATCAGGCTGAACATCTTTAAAGATGTCCTCTAGCTTTGATTCGAGACTCTCAGCCCCATATTGACCTCTCTTACCAGAGAGTCAATAATATCAACACTCATGCAGTCATTTGGGGTGTCTGGATATTGCATGGCTTTGACAAATTCAACTTGAACTCCTCCTCATTGACTCTCAAGGTTACTTCCCCTTTTTGGACGTCAATGAGGGTTCGGCCAGTTGCTAGGAAAGGTCTTCCTAGAATGAGAGTTGCACTCTTGTGCTCCTCCATTTCTAGTACCACAAAGTCAGTAGGAAAGGCAAATGGCCCAACCTTGACAACCATGTCTTCAATCACGCCTGATGGGTATTTAATGGAGCCATCAGCAAGTTGAAGACATATCCTGATTGGTTTGATTTCTTCAGTCAAACCAAGCTTTCTGATAGTAGATGCAGGTATTAGGTTGATACTTGCCCCAAGATCACATAAAGCTTGCTTGGTACAAGTACCCTCTAATGTGCATGGTATCATAAAGCTCCCGGGATCTTTAAGCTTCTCAGGTAAGCTTTTCAGAATGACTGCACTGCACTCTTCAGTGAGGTAAACTTTTTCAGTCTCCCTTCAATCCTTCTTATGACTTAAGATCTCTTTCATGAACTTAGCATAAGAGGGTATTTGCTCAAGTGCTTCTGCAAACGGAATCTTTATTTCAAGAGTTCTGAGATAGTCTGCAAAGCGGGCAAATTGCTTATCCTGTTCCGCTTGGCGGAGTTTTTGAGGATAAGGCATTTTGGCTTTGTATTCCTCAACCTTAGTTGCTACAGGTTTATTGCCTGTAGAAGTGGGTTGGGAAGCCTTTTTAGAAGGGTTGTTATCAGCACTTGTATGTGATTGATCCCTTACTGGCGTTTGAATGCCAGGGGTGGAAGCTGGAGTGGCATTAGACGCCACTTCCTTAATTGTTACTGGCGTCTGAACGCCAGAACTGTGCTCCCCTTGGGCATTTAACGCCGGATTCATGCTTGTTTCTGGCGTTGAACGCCAGGAATGAGCATGGGCTGGGCGTTCAACGCCAGTCTTATTCCTCTCTGGGCTCTGATTGTCCTCAGAGGGATTTTGAGTAGCCATTTGTTCATTTCTTGGCTTCCTGCTGCTTTGAAGTGAGGTATTTAATGTTTTCCCACTTCTTAATTGAACTGCTTGGCATTCTTCTGCTATTTGCCTTGACAGTTGCCTCTCTGTTTGCTTTAACTGTACTTCCATATTCCTGTTAGCCATTCTTGTTTCCTGTAGTATTTCCTTGAATTCGGCTAGCTGCTTGGTTAGAAAGTCTAATTGCTGATTGATTTCATTAGCCTGATCCACAGGACTGAGTTCAGCAGTTACTGTTTTAGCTTCTTCTTTCATGGAAGGTCCACTGCTTAGGTACATATGCTGATTTCTGGCAACTGTATCAATAAGCTCTTGAGCTTCTTCAATTGTTTTTCTCATATGTATAGATCCACCAGCTGAGTGGTCTAGAGAAATCTGAGCTTTTTCTGTAAGCCCATAGTAGAAGATGCCTAATTGCACCCACTCTGAAAACATTTCAGAGGGGCATTTTCTTAGCATCTCTCTGTATCTCTCCCAGGTGTCATAAAGGGATTCATTATCTCCTTGTTTGAAGCCTTGGATGCTTAGCCTTAGCTGTGTCATCCGTTTTGGAGGGAAATAGTGATTCAAAAATTTTTCTGACAGCTATTTCCATGTTTTTATGCTGTTCTTAGGCTGGTTATTTAACCACCTCTTAGCTTGATCTTTTACAGCAAATGGAAACAGTAATAATCTGTAGACATCCTGATCTACTTCCTTATCATGCACTGTGTCAGCAATTTGTAAAAATTGTGCCAGAAACTCTGTAGGTTCTTCATGTGGAAGACCAGAATACTGGCAGTTTTGCTGCACCATGATAATGAGCTGAGGATTCAACTCAAAGCTACTAACTCCAATGGAGGGTATACAAATACTACTCCCATATGAAGCAGTAGTGGGGTTAGCATATGACCCCAGAGTCCTCCTGGACTGTTCATTCCCACTTAGTTCCATGATGGAATAAAGGAGATGAGATGTATGTTGATATTATTTATTTTATAAATTTTAAAATAAAATAAAAACGAAATAAATAAAAGAAATTGAAAATATTTTGAAATTGAAATCTGAATTTTTATATAAAATTTTCGAAAATGTAGTTCAAAATTAGTTAGAAAAGATATTTTTTTTTGAATTTTGAATTTTATGATGAAAGAGGAAAACACACAAAAGACACAAGACTTAAAATTTTTAGATCCAATGCTCCTTATTTTCGAAAATTTTGGAGGGAAAACACCAAGGAACACCAAACTTAAAAATTTTAAGATCAAAACACAGGAAAGACTCAAGAACACCTTGAAGATTCACAAGAACACCAAAAACAAAAGAAAGAACACCAAACTTAAAATTTTTAGAAAACCAAGACAAATTTTCGAAATTTAAAGAAAAATTAACAAGGAAACACCAAACTTAGAGTTTAGCACAAGATTCAATCAAAGAAAAATTATTTTTGAAAAAGATTCCAAAGAAGATACCCAATTATCAAGAACAACTACTAATGCTCCAGCCAATTGGGCAGTAACTTCAGTGTTGATTTTAAAGATGTATTATATTTATGGATAAAAGTATAAATTTTTGAAAGTTAATGTTTTGAAAAAGCACAAGAAAAACAAGAAAAGACACAAAACAAGAAAAACTCAAGATCAAACAAGAAAAATAAACAAGAACAACTTGAAGATCAATGAAGAACAAAGAACACAAGTTCAAAAATTTAAAGGAGAATATAAAATATGCAATTAATACCAAACTTAGAACAAGACACTAAACTCACGAAAATTAGCAATTAATTAAGAAAAATAATGTTTTTGAAAAGAAGTTTTTGAAAAGAAACTATCCTATCAGGATTTAATGACTCTATAACAATAAAAATAAATTATTAATCTAAGAAATAAAATAAACCTTTAGTTGTTCAAGCTCGAACAATCCCCGGCAACGGCGCCAAAAACTTGGTGCACGAAATTGCAATAACACTTTTTGCAATCCGCACAACTAACCAGCAAGTGCACTGGGTCATCCAAGTAATACCTTACGTGAGTAAGGGTCAAATCCCACAGAGATTGTTGGTTTGAAGCAAGCTATGTTTATCTTATTATTCTTAGTCAGGATGTCAATAATAGTGTTTTTCAAGTTCAGTGAAGAAAGGGAAAAGGGCATAAAATAAATACTTGTTATGCAGTAATGGAGAATATGTTGGAGTTTTGGAGATACTTTGTCTGATTTATTCCTGTAATGTAATATTCCATCCATGGAAAAGTGCAAAGTTCCCTCCATGGCAAGCTGTATGTAGGGTGTCACCGTTGTCAATGGCTACTTCCCATCCTCTCAGTGAAAATGGTCTAAATGCTCTGTCACAGCACGACTAATCATCTGTCGGTCCTCAATCAGGTTGGAATAGAATCCAATGATTCTTTTGCGTCTGTCACTAACGCCCAGCCTTCAGGAGTTTGAAGCTCGTCACAGTCATTCAATCCCGGAATCCTACTCGGAATACCACGGACAAGGTTTAGACTTTTCGGATTCTCGTGAATGCCGCCATCAATCTAGCTTATACCACGAAGATTCTGATTAGAGAATCTAAGAGAAGCTCATTCAATCTGATGTAGAACGGAGTTGGTTGTCAGGCACACGTTCATGGATTGAGGAAGGTGATGAGTGTCACGGATCATCACCTTCTTCATTATTAAGCGCGAATGAACATCTTAGATAGGAACACACACATTTGAATGGAGAAATAGAAACAATTGCATTAATTCATCGAGACGCTGCAGAGCTCCTCACCCCCAACAATGGAGTTTAGAGACTCATGCTGCCAAAGAGTGTATAATTCAGATCTAAAAATGTCATGAGGTACAAGATAAGTCTCTAAAAGTTGTTTAAATAGTAAACTAGTAACCTAGGTTTACAGAATATGAGTGGACTAAGATAATTGGTGCAGAAATCCACTTCTGGGGCCCACTTGGTGTGTGCTGGGGCTGAGACTAAAGCTATCCACGAGCTGAGGCTTTTCTTGGAGTTGAACTCCAAGTTATAACGTGTTTTGGGCGTTCAACTCCGGATCATGACGTGTTTCTGGCGTTTAACTCCAGACAGCAGCATGTACTTGGCGTTCAACGCCAAGTTACGTCGTCTATCTTCGCGCAAAGTATGGACTATTATATATTGCTGGAAAGCCCTGGATGTCTACTTTCCAACGCCATTGAGAGCGCGCCAATTGGACTCCTGTAGCTCCAAAAAATCCATTCCGAGTGCAGGGAGGTCAGGATCCAATAACATCAGCAGTCCTTTTTCAGCCTAACTCAGATTTTTGCTTAGCTCCCTCAATTTCAGCCAGAAAATACCTGAAATCACAGAAAAACACACAAACTCATAGTAAAGTCCAGAAATATGATTTTTGCCTAAAAACTAATAATATTCTACTAAAAACTAATTAAAACATACTAAAATCTACATGAAATTACCCCCCAAAAAGCATATAAAATATCCATTCATCACTCCCGCAGAGTGATCTAATGCCTCTTGAGATTTCAACGTCAAGCCTTCATAGAAATTCTGCAGCACATCCCATTCATTGAACATTTCTGGGGGACACTTTCTGATTAGAGCTTTGTACCTCTCCCATGCTTCATACAAAGATTCAGCATCTAATTGAGTGAATGTCTGCACCTCGGTTTTCAGCCTGATGATCCTTTGGGGTGGGTAGAATTTGGCTAGAAATTTAGTCACCAAATCATCCTAACTGGTGATACTTCCTTGGGGAAAAGTTTCAAGCCATTGTGCAGCCTTGTCCCTTAATGAGAATGGGAACAACAGAAGTTTGTAAGTTTCAGGATTCACACCATTGGATTTGACAGTATCACAAATCCTTAAGAAGGTAGATAAATGCTGATTAGGATCTTCCAATGGGCTGCCTCCATAGGAACAATTGTTCTGGACAAGTGTAATGAGTTGTGGTTTTAGTTCGAAGTTGTTTGCATTGACATTGGGAGTTAAGATGCTGCTTCCACAGTGTCTGGGATTTGCAAATGTGTAGGAGGCCAAGACTCTCCTCTGTGGTGGATTGTTGTTGTTGTTAGCTGCTCCCCCTGGTGGATTGGGATTAGATGAATCTCCTTCCATCTCGTGATATTCTTCCTCAGATTCTTCCTCTCCAACGATACCTTTCCCTCTTTCAGCTCTTCTTATTCTCCTGAGAGTTCTCTGGTCAGCTTCAGATAAAATAGGAATAGCTCTCCCTATATCTGACATACAAACAAAACAAGAGAAACACACAACCAGTGATGCTTCACTCTATTGCTAGAATGAAGTTTTAGTTAGCTTAAGCAAAAATTCAAATAGTTAGTGGGTTAGTAAAAAAATAAAGAGAAAGTGCTTGATCTAAACTACCACCTCACTTAATCATTGTCAATCTATTCAATCCCCGGCAACGGTGCCAAAAACTTGATGTGCGGAAAACAATCCGACACAAAACTCACCGGCAAGTGTACCGGGTCGCATCAAGTAATAAAACTCACGGGAGTGAGGTCGATCCCAAACAAGTATTGGTTGAGTGATTTTGTATCCAACAGTAAGTGAATAGCAGAAAATGTAAAGGGAGAGGGGTGAATTGCAGAAATTAAAGAGAACTGAAAGTAAAAGAGCTGAATCTTAAAGAACAAGAAATTAAATGACTGAAGATTAAAGTGCAAGAAATGTAAATTGCAGTAACTTAAAGTGCAAGAAATATAAATTGCTCGAATGAAAAAGGGATTTGAGGACTGGGATTTTAGAATTCAAGCAAGGGAAATTAAATTGCAACAATTATCAAAGCAAGAGATGATTTGAATTCTGTCAGATCTCAAACAGAAAAGGAAATTAAATTACAGTAGGGGTTCACAGAAGAACCAAAAGGAAAATAGGATCTCAGGACTCCAGAGACTAGATACCAAAGTCTAAATCTCAATTGCCTTCCCAGATCCAAACTCACAAAGCAATTAACAAGAAATTAAAGAGGAAGTAGTAAAGGAATTGGGATTCAACTCAATTATGCAGCAGAGAAATCAAAGAGATCTTAAATGGAGATTAAGACAGAAATTCCTCAATTCTTCACACCCAAGACTCAAATAAAGCTTTGCAGAAAAGAAAACAATAAAAACCAGAGGAAGAGAATTCAATTCTCCTCCCAAAAACTCTCTATCTCAACTACTCAAAAATGCAAAGTGAGCTCTCCTCCATAAGCACTATGAAAATTCTAAAAGAAAACTCCAAAAGGAAAAGCTCTCCTAAAAACTTCAAATCCTAAGCTATTTATACACTTTTCCAAATGATCATTAAGCATTGATTTGGGCCTTGGCCTTGATGGAATTGGGTTGAATCAGGCCTCTATTGCTTTCTCTTGGTGTTGGGGAGAAATCAATTCTTGAACCGGGCCATGTAGCTTTCACGTTTGAGCCAACGTTTGAGGCAAACGTTGGCTCAAACGTCCCTTGTGAAAATTATGCAGCTAAGCCCATTTGCTGTCATCCACGTTTGGCTCAACGTTTGAGGTCAAACGTGAGCTCAAACGTGGGTCTTCCTAAGCTCCTTTTTGGCCAACGTTTGGCCTAACGTTTGGGACAAACGTTGGCGCAAACGTGGCTCATCTAAATCATCAATCAAGGGTGCTTTGCCATGCTCTTTCTTGCCAAAATGTAGCCAACGTTTGACCTCACGTTTGAGGCAAACGTTGGCTCAAACGTTGCCGTGCCCAGGAGCTCCAATTTCCTTCTTTTTGGCGCCAACGTTTGACCTCACGTTTGAGGCAAACGTTGGCGCAAACGTTGCCTTCCCCTGCTTCTTTTCTTAGCCAACGTTTGCCTCAACGTTTGAGGCAAACGTTGGCGCAAACGTTGGCTCTTCCCAGGGTGTTGATTTCAGCCAACGTTTGCCTCAGCGTTTGAGGCAAACGTTGGCGCAGGCGTTGCTTCTCCCAGGGGCTTTCTTCATCTTCTTTTCACGTTTGAGTTAACGTTTTCCTCAAACGTTAGCTCAAACGTACATCTCTCTTTCCAAGCCCCTTCTTGCAACCTCCTTCCAAGCTTTGTTTCACCTATCATCAATCAATCAAAAACATCAAAGCTATGCTACAAATCATGAGATTGTTTCTCTTCCATAATATATGACAATTATAGCACAAAATCTCATGAGAATGCATCATTTTATACATGATTGATTGAGTCAAAGATAACATGAATTTCAACCCAATTGGCTTACTTATGGCTTAAGAAAGTGCATAAAACTAAATGAAAACAAAGGAAAAAGACTAGTAAAACTAGGCTAAGATGACTTGTCATCACAAGTGCAGCAAAAAAAAATCAATTGTTTAGGTGTAGCGATATCCGGTGAATAAAAAAATAAAAAATATTTTTAAAAAATTAAAAATTTTAAAAAACTAAATTTTTTATTTTTGAATTTTTAAATTATATTATTAAATGTTTTTTATTTAAATAATAAAAAAACAAAGTCTAACAATATCTAGAAAACAACAAATCTGTAAATTTATTATTTTTTTAATATTTAAACTAAAAAAATATTTTTTTTCTAATTGTAAAAAAATAAAAAATTCTAAAAATATCCAAAAAATAAAAAAATTTAAATTTAAATTTTTTAAATTAATTTATTCTTAATTTGTGAACAAGTGCAGCAAAAAAAAGTCAATTGTCTAGGTGTAGCATTATCCGGTGAATAAAAAAATAAAAAATATTTTTAAAAAATTAAAAATTTTAAAAAACTGAATTTTTTATTTTTTAATTTTTAAATTATAATATTAAATGTTTTTTATTTAACTAATAAAAAAATAAAGTCCAGTAATATCTAGTAAACAACAGATCTGTAAATTTATTATTTTTTTAATTTTTAATATAAAAAATTTTTCTAATTGTAAAAAAAATAAAAAATTCCAAAAAATATCCAAAAAATAAAAAAATAAAAATTTGAAATTTTTTAAATTAATTATTTTTAATTTGTGTACAAGTGGAGTAAAAAAAAGTCAACTATTTGAGTGTAGGATTAACCGGTGAATAAAAAATAAAAAATTTTAAAAAACTAAATTTCTTATTTTTGAATTTTTAAATTATATTCTTAAATGTTTTTATTTAAATAATAAAAAAAGTCCAGCAATATCTAGTAAACAACAAATCTGTAAATTTATTTTTTTAAAATTTTAGACTAAAAAAATTTTTTTTTCTAGTTGTAAAAAAATAAAGAATTCCAAAAATATCTAAAAAATTAAAAAAATAAAAATTTTAAATTTTTAAATTAATCTATACTTAATTCGTGAACAAGTGCAGCAAAAAAAAGTCAACTGTCTAGGTGTAGCATTATCCGGTGAATAAAAAAATAAAAAATATTTTTAATAAAATTAAAAATTTTCAAAAAATAAATTTTTTATTTTTGATTTTTTAAATTATATGATTAAATGTTTTTTATCTAAATAATAAAAAAATAAAGTCTAGCAATATCTAGTAAACAACAAATCTGTAAATTTATTATTATTTTTAATATTTAAACTAAAAAAATATTTTTTTCTAATTGTAAAAAATAAAAAATTCCAAAATATAAATAATTTTAAATTTAAAATTTTTTAAATTAATTTATTCTTAATTTATGAACAAGTGCAGCAAAAAAAAGTCAACTGTCTAGGTGTAGCATTATTCGGTGAATAAAAAAATAAAAAATATTTTTTAAAAAATAAAAAATTTTAAAAAACTAAATTTTTTATTTTTGAATTTTTAAATTATATTATAAAATGTTTTTTATTTAAATAATAAAAAAATAAAGTGTAGCAATATCTAGAAAACAACAAATCTGTAAATTTATTATTTTTTAATATTTAAACTAAAAAAAATATTTTTTTCTAATTGTAAAAAAATAAAAAATTCCAAAAATATCCAAAAAATAAAAAAATTAAAATTTTAAATTTTTTAAATTAATTTATTCTAAATTTGTGAACAAGTGAAGTAAAAAAAGTCAACTGTCTACGTGTAGCATTATCTGGTGAAAAAATAAAAAATATTTTTTAAAAAATAAAAAATTTTAAAAACTAAATTTTTTATTTTTTAATTTTTAAATTATATTATTAAATGTTTTTTATTTAAATAATAAAAAAATAAAGTCTAGCAATATCTAGTAAACAATAGATCTATAAATTTATTATTTTTTTAATATTTAAACTAAAAAAATATTTTTTTCTAATTGTAAAAAAAATAAAAAATTCCAAAAATATTGAAAAAATAAAAAAATTTAAATTTAAATTTTTTAAATTAATTCATTCTTAATTTGTGAACAAGTGCAACAAAAAAAAGTCAAGTGTCTAGGTGTAGCATTATCCGGTGAATAAAAAAATAAAAAATATTTTTAATAAAATTAAAAATTTTAAAAACTAAATTTTTTATTTTTGATTTTTTAAATTATATTATTAAATGGTTTTTATCTAAATAATAAAAAAATAAAGTCTAGCAATATCTAGTAAACAACAAATCTGTAAATTTATTATTATTTTTAATATTTAAACTAAAAGAATATTTTTTTCTAATTGTAAAAAGATAAAAAATTCCAAAATATAAAAAATTTTAAATTTTAAATTTTTTAAATTAATTTATTCTTAATTTATGAACAAGTGCAGCAAAAAAAATGTCAACTATCTAGGTGTAGCATTATCCGGTGAATAAAAAAATAAAAAATATTTTTTAAAAAATAAAAAATTTTAAAAAACTAAATTTTTTAATTTTTAATTTTTAAATTATATTATAAAATGTTTTTTATATAAATAATAAAAAAAATAAAGTCTAGCAATATCTAGTAAACAACAAATCTATAAATTTATTATTTTTTTAATATTTAAACTAAAAAAATATTTTTTTCTAATTGTAAAAAAATTAAAAAATCCAAAAAATACAAAAAATAAAAAAATCAAAATTTTAAATTTTTTAAATTAATTTACTCTCAATTTGTGAACAAGTGCAGCAAAAAAAAGTCAACAGTCTAGGTGTAGCATTATCCGGTGAATAAAAATATAAAAAATATTTTTAAAAAAATTAAAAATTTTAAAAAACTAAATTTTTTATTTTTTAATTTTTAAATTATATTATTAAATGTTTTTTATTTAACAAATAAAAAAGTAAAGTCCAACAATATCTAGTTAACAACAGATCTGTAAATTTATTATTTTTTTAATTTTTAATATAAAATTTTTTTCTAATTGTAAAAAAATAAAAAATTCCAAAAAATATCCAAAAAATAAAAAAAAATTAAAATTTGAAAATTTTTAAATTAATTTATTCTTAATTTGTGAACAAGTGGAGCAAAAAAAAGTCAACTATTTGAGTGTAGGATAAACTGGTGAATAAAAAATAATAAATATTTTTAAAAAAATAAAAAATTTTAAATAACTAAATTACTTATTTTTTAATTTTTAAATTATATTATTAAATATTTTTTATTTAAATAATAAAAAAATAAAGTCTAGCAATATCTAGAAAATAACAAATCTGTAAATTTATTATTTTTTAATATTTAAACTAAAAAAAAAATATTTTTTTTCTAAATGTAAAAAAATAAAAAAATCTAAAAATATCCAAAAAATAAAAAAATTTAAATTTAAATTTTTTAAATTAATTCATTCTTAATTTGTGAACAAGTGCAAGAAAAAAAGTCAAGTGTCTAGGTGTAGCATTATCCGGTGAATAAAAAATAAACAATATTTTTAATAAAATTAAAAATTTTAAAAACTAAATTTTTTATTTTTGATTTTTTAAATTATATTATTAAATGGTTTTTATCTAAATAATAAAAAAATAAAGTCTAGCAATATCTAGTAAACAACAAATCTGTAAATTTATTATTATTTTTAATATATAAACAAAAAAAATATTTTTTTCTAATTGTAAAAAGATAAAAAATTCCAACATATAAAAAATTTTAAATTTTAAATTTTTTAAATTAATTTATTCTTAATTTATGAACAAGTGCAGCAAAAAAAAGTCAACTATCTAGGTGTAGCATTATCCGGTGAATAAAAATATAAAAAATATTTTTAAAAAAATTAAAAATTTTAAAAAACTAAATTTTTTATTTTTTAATTTTTAAATTATATTATTAAATGTTTTTTATTTAACTAATAAAAAAGTAAAGCTCAACAATATCTAGTAAACAACAGATCCGTAAATTTATTATTTTTTAATTTTTAATATAAATTTTTTTTTCTAATTGTAAAAAAATAAAAAATTCCAAAAAATATCCAAAAAATAAAAAAATTAAAATTTGAAATTTTTTAAATTAATTTATTCTTAATTTGTGAACAAGTGGAGCAAAAAAAAAGTCAACTATTTGAGTGTAGGATTAACCAGTGAATAAAAAATAAAAAATAATTTTAAAAAATAAAAAATTTTAAAAAACTAAATTTCTTATTTTTAAATTTTTAAATTATATTATTAAATATTTTTATTTAAATAATGAAAAAAGACCAGCAATATCTAGTAAACAACAAATCTGTAAATTTATTTTTTTTAAATTTTAGGCTAAAAATTTGTCTTTTCTAGTTGTGAAAAAATAAAGAATTCCAAAAATATCCAAAAAAGTAAAAAAATTAAAATTTTTAAATTTTTAAATTAATTTATTCTTAATTCGTGAACAAGTGCAGCAAAAAAAGTCAACTGTCTAGGTGTAGCATTATCCGGTGAATAAAAAAATAAAAAATATTTTTAATAAAATTAAAAATTTTCAAAAACAAAATTTTTTATTTTTGATTTTTTAAATTATATTATTAAATGTTTTTTATCTAAATAATAAAAAAATAAAGTCTAGCAATATCTAGTAAACAACAAATCTGTAAATTTATTATTATTTTTAATATTTAAACGAAAAAAATATTTTTTTCTAATTGTAAAAAGATAAAAAATTCCAAAATATAAAAATTTTAAATTTTAAATTTTTTAAATTAATTTATTCTTAATTTATGAACAAGTGCAGCAAAAAAAAAGTCAACTATCTAAGTGTAGCATTATTCGGTGAATAAAAAAATAAAAAATATTTTTAAAAAAATAAAAAAATTTAAAAAACTAAATTTTTTATTTTTGAATTTTTAAATTATATTATAAAATGTTTTTTATTTAAATAATAAAAAAATAAAGTGTAGCAATATCTAGAAAACAACAAATCTGTAAATTTTTTTTGTAATATTTAAACTAAAAAAAATATTTTTTTCTAATTGTAAAAGAATAAAAAATTCCAAAAATATCCAAAAAATAAAAAAAATTAAAATTTTAAATTTTTTAAATTAATTTATTCTAAATTTGTGAACAAGTGCAGCAAAAAAAGTCAACTGTCTACGTGTAGCATTATTTGGTGAAAAAATAAAAAATATTTTTTAAAAAATAAAAAATTTTAAAAACTAAATTTTTTATTTTTTAATTTTTAAATTATATTATTAAATTTTTTTATTTAAATAATAAAAAAATAAAGTCTAGCAATATCTAGTAAACAATAGATCTATAAATTTATTATTTTTTAATATTTAAACTAAAAAAATATTTTTTTCTAATTATAAAAAAAATAAAAAATTCCAAAAATATTGAAAAAATAAAAAATAAAAAATTTTAAATTTTTTAAATTAATTTATTCTTAATTTGTGAACAAATGCAGCAAAAAAAGTCAACTGTTTAGGTGTAGCATTATCCTGTGAATAAAAAAATAAAAAATATTTTTAATAAAATTAAAAATTTAAAAACTAAATTTTTTATTTTTGGTTTTTTAGATTATATTATTAAATGTTTTTTATCTAAATAATAAAAAAATAAAGTCTAGCAATATCTAGTAAACAACAAATCTGTAAATTTATTATTATTTTTAATATTTAAACTAAAAAATATTTTTTTCTAATTGTAAAAAGATAAAAAATTCCAAAATATAAATATTTTTAAATTTTAAATTTTTTCAATTAATTTATTCTTAATTTATGAACAAGTGCAGTAAAAAAAAGTCAACTATCTAGGTGTAGCATTATCCGGTGAATAAAAAATAAAAAAAATTTTTAAAAATAAAAAATTTTAAAAAACTAAATTTTTTATTTTTGAATTTTTAAATTATATTATAAAATGTTTTTTATATAAATAATAAAAAAATAAAGTCTAGCAATATCTAGTAAACAACAAATCTGTAAATTTATTATTTTTTTAATATTTAAACTAAAAAAAAATATTTTTTTCTAATTGTAAAAAAATTAAAAAATCCAAAAAATCCAAAAAATAAAAAAATCAAAATTTTTAATTTTTTAAACTAATTTATTCTCAATTTGTGAACAAGTGCAGCAAAAAAAAGTCAACTGTCTAGGTGTAGCATTATCTGGTGAATAAAAATATAAAAAATACTTTTAAAAAATTAAAAATTTTAAAAAACTAAATTTTTTATTTTTTAATTTCTAAATTATATTATTAAATGTTTTTTATTTAACTAATAAAAAAATAAAGTCCAACAATATCTAGTTAACAATAGATCTGTAAATTTATTATTTTTTTAATTTTTAATATAAATTTTTTTTCTAATTGTAAAAAAATAAAAAATTCCAAAAAATATCCAAAAAATAAAAAAATTAAAATTTGAAATTTTTTAAATTAATTTATTCTTAATTTGTGAACAGGTGGAGCAAAGAAAGTCAACTATTTGAGTGTAGGATTAACCGGTGAATAAAAAATAAAAAATATTTTAAAAAAAAATTTTAAAAAACTAAATTTCTTATTTTTGAATTTTTAAATTATATTATTAAATGTTTTTATTTAAATAATGAAAAAATAAAGTCTAGCAATATCTAGTAAACAACAAATCTATAAATTTATTATTATTTTTAATATTTAAACTAAAAAAAATATATTTTTCTAATTGTAAAAAGATAAAAAATTCCAAAATATAAATAGTTTTAAATTTTAAATTTTTAAATTAATTTATTCTTAATTTATGAACAAGTGCAGCAAAAAAAAGTCAATTATCTAGGTGTAGCATTATCCGATGAATAAAAAAATAAAAAATATTTTTAATAAAATTAAAAATTTTAAAAAACTAAATTTTTTATTTTTGAATTTTTAAATTATATTATAAAATGTCTTTTATATAAATAATAAAAAAATAAAGTCTAGCAATATCTAGAAAACAACAAATCTGTAAATTTATTATTTTTTAATATTTAAACTAAAAAAATATTTTTTTCTAATTGTAAAAAAAATTCTAAAAATATCCAAAAAATAAAAAAATTAAAATTAAAATTTTTTAAATTAATTTATTCTTAATTTGTGAACAAGTGCAGCAAAAAAAAGTTAACTATTTGAGTGTAGGATTAATCGGTGAATAAAAAATAAAAAATATTTTTAAAAAAATAAAAAATTTTAAAAAACTAAATTTCTTATTTTTGAATTTTTAAATTATATTATTAAATGTTTTTATTTAAATAATAAAAAAGTCCAGTAATATCTTGTAAACAACAAATCTGTAAATTTTTTTTTTTTAAATTTTAGACTAAAAAATTTTTTTTCTAGTTGTAAAAAAATAAAGAATTCCAAAAATATCCAAAAAAGTAAAAAAATTAAAATTTTTAAATTTTTAAATTAATTTATTCTTAATTTGTGAACAAGTGCAGCAAAAAAAAGTCAATTGTCTAGGTGTAGCATTATCCGGTGAATAAAAAAATAAAAAATATTTTTAATAAAATTAAAAATTTTAAAAAACTAAATTTTTTATTTTTGAATTTTTAAATTATATTATTAAATGTTTTTTATCTAAATAATAAAAAAATAAAGTCTAGCTATATCTAGTAAACAACAAATCTGTAAATTTATTATTATTTTTAATATTTAAACTAAAAAAAATATTTTTTTCTAATTGTAAAAAAATAAAAAATTCCAAAATATAATTTTAAATTTTAAATTTTTTAAATTAATTTATTCTTAATTTATGAACAAGTGCAGCAAAAAAAAAGTCAACTGTCTAGGTGTAGCGTTATCCGGTGAATAAAAAAATAAAAAATATTTAAAAAAATAAAAAATTTTAAAAAACTAAATTTTTTATTTTTGAATTTTTAAATTATATTATAAAATGTTTTTTATTTAAATAATAAAAAAATAAAGTCTAGCAATATCTAGTAAATAACAAATCTGTAAAGTTATTATTTTTTAATATTTAAACTAAAAAAAATATTTTTTTATAATTGTAAAAAAATAAAAAATTCTAAAAATATCCAAAAAATAGAAAATTTAAATTTAAATTTTTTAAATTAATTTATTCTTAATTTGTGAACAAGTGCAACAAAAAAAGTCAACCGTCTAGGTGTAGCATTTTCCGGTGAATAAAAAAATAAAAAATATTTTTAAAAAAATAAAAAATTTTAAAAAATAAATTTTTTATTTTTAAATTTTTAAATTATATTATTAAATATTTTTTTTTTAAATAATAAAAAAAATATAGTCCAGCAATATCTAGTAAACAACAGATCTGTAAATTTTTTATTTTTTTTAATTTTTAATACAAAAAAATATTTTTTTATAATTGTAAAAAAATAAAAAATTCCAAAAAATATCCAAAAAATAAAAAAATTAAAATTTGAAATTTTTTAAATTAATTTATTCTTAATTTGTAAACAAGTGGAGCACAAAAAAGTCAACTGTTTGGGTGTAGGATTAACCGGTGAATAAAAAATAAAAATATTTTTAAAAAAATTAAAAATTTTATAAAACTAAATTTCTTATTTTTGAATTTTTAAATTATATTATTAAATGTTTTTTATTTAAATAATAAAAAAGTCCAGCAATATCTAGTAAACAACAAATCTGTAAATTTATTATTTTTTTAAAATTTTATACAAAAAAATTTTTTTCTAGTTGTAAAAAAATAAAGAATTCCAAAAATATCCAAAAAAGTAAAAAAATTAAAATTTTAAAATTTTAAAATTAATTTATTCTTAATTTGTAAACAAGTGCAGCAAAAAAAGTCAACCGTCTAGGTGTAGCATTAACCGGTGAATAAAAAATAAAAAATATTTTTAATAAAATTAAAAATTTTAAAAAACTAAATTTTTTTGTTTTTGATTTTTTAAATTATATTATTAAATGTTTTTTATCTAAATAATAAAAAATAAAGTCTAGCAATATCTAGTAAACAACAAATCTGTAAATTTATTATTATTTTTAATATTTAAACTAAAAAAATATTTTTTTATAATTGTAAAAAAATAAAAAATTCTAAAAGTATCCATAAAATAAAAAATTTAAATTTAAATTTTTTAAATTAATTTATTCTTAATTTGTGAACAAGTGCAACAAAAAAAGTCAACTGTCTAGGTGTAGCATTATCCGGTGAATAAAAAAATAAAAAATATTTTTAAGAAAATAAAAAATTTTAAAAAACTAAATTTTTTATTTTTGAATTTTTAAATTATATTATTAAATGTTTTTTATTTAAATAATAAAAAAATACAGTCCAGCAATATCTAGTAAACAACAGATCTATAAATTTTGTATTTTTTTAATTTTTAATACAAAAAAATATTTTTTTTCTAGTTGTAAAAAAATAAAGAATTCCAAAAATATCCAAAAAAGTAAAAAAATTAAAATTTTAAATTTTAAATTAATTTATTCTTAATTTGTAAACAAGTGCAGCAAAAAAAGTCAACCGTCTAGGTGTAGCATTAACCGGTGAATAAAAAAATAAAAAATATTTTTAATAAAATTAAAAATTTTAAAAAACTATATTTTTTATTTTTGATTTTTTAAATTATGTTATTAAATGTTTTTTACCTAAATAATAAAAAAATAAAGTCTAGCAATATCAAGTAAACAAAAAATCTGTAAATTTATTATTATTTTTAATATTTAAATTAAAAAAATATTTTTTCTAATTGTAAAAAATAAAAAATTCCAAAATATAATTTTAAATTTTAAATTTTTTAAATTAATTTATTCTTAATTTATGAACAAGTGCATCAAAAAAAAGTCAACTGTCTAGGTGTAGCGTTATCCGGTGGATAAAAAAAATAAAAAATTTTAGAAAACTAATTTTTTTATTTTTGAATTTTTAAATTATATTATAAAATGTTTTTTATTTAAATAATAAAAAAATAAAGTCTAGCAATATCTAATAAATAACAAATCTGTAAATTTATTATTTTTTTAATATTTAAAGTAAAAAAAAATTTCTTCTAACTGTAAAAAAATAAAAAATTCCAAAAATATCCAAAAAATAAAAAAATTAAAATTTTAAATTTCTTAAATTAATTTATTCTCAATTTGTGAACAAGTGCAGCAAAAAAAGTCAACTGTCTAGGTGTAGCATTATTCGGTGAATAAAAAAATAAAAAATATTTTTAAAAAAATAAAAAATTTTAAAAACTAAATTTTTTTATTTTTTAATTTTTAAATTATATTATTAAATGTTTTTTATTTAACTAATAAAAAAATAAAGTCCAGCAATATCTAGTAAACAACAGATCTGTAAATCTATTTTTTTAATTTTAAATAGAAAAAAATATTTTTTCTAATTGTAAAAAAATAAAAAATTCCAAAAAAAATCCAAAAAATAAAAAAATTAAAATTTGAAATTTTTTAAATTAATTTATTCTTAATTTGTGAACAAGTGGAGCAAAAAAAAGTCAACTATTTGAGTGTAGGATTAACCGGTGAATAAAAAATAAAAAATATTTTTAAAAAAATAAAAAATTTTAAAAATCTAAATTTCTTATTTTTGAATTTTTAAATTAAATTATTAAATACTTTTTTATTTAAATAATAAAAAAAGTCCAGCAATATCTAGTAAACAACAAATCTATAAATTTATTTTTTTTTAAAATTTAGACTAAAAAATTTTTTTTGCTAGTTGTAAAAAAATAAAGAATTCCAAAAATATCCAAAAAAGTAAAAAAATTAAAATTTTTAAATTTTTAAGTTAACTTATTCTTAATTCGTGAACAAGTGCAGCAAAAAAAAGTCAACTGTCTCGGTATAGCATTATCCGGTGAATAAAAAAATAAAAAATGTTTTTAATAAAATTAAAAATTTTAAAAAACTAAATTTTTTATTTTTGATTTTTTAAATTATATTATTAAATGTTTTTTATCTAAATAATAAAAAAATAAAGTCTAGCAATATCTAGTAAACAACAAATCTGTAAATTTATTATCATTTTTAATATTTAAACTAAAAAAAATATTTTTTTATAATTGTAAAAAAATAAAAAATTCAAAAATATAAATAATTTAAAATTTAAAATTTTTTAAATTAATTTATTCTCAATTTATGAACAAGTGCAGCAAAAAATGTCAACTGTCTCGGTATAGCGTTATCCGGTGAATAAAAAAATAAAACATATTTTTAAAAAAATAAAAAATTTTAAAAAACTAAATTTTTTATTTTTGAATTTTCAAATTATATTATAAAATGTTTTTTATTTAAATTATAAAAAAATAAAGTCTAGCAATATCTAGTAAATAACAAATCTGTAAATTTATTATTTTTTTCATATTTAAACTAAAAAAAATATTTTTTTCTAATTGTAAAAAAAAATTCTAAAAATATCCAAAAAATAAAAAATTTAAATTTTTTAAATTAATTTATTCTTAATTTGTGAACAAGTGCAGCAAAAAAGTCAACTGTCTAGGTGTAGCATTATCCGGTGAATATAAAAATAAAAAATATTTTTAAAAAAATAAAAAATTTTAAAAAACTAAATTTTTTATTTTTGAATTCTTAAATTATATTATTAAATGTTTTATATTTAAATAATAAAAAAAATAAAGACCAGCAATATCTAGTAAACAACAGATCTGTAAATTTTTTATTTTTTAAATTTTTAATACAAAAAAATATTTTCTTTCTAATTGTAAAAAAATAGAAAATTCCAAAAAATATCCAAAAAATAAAAAAATTAAAATTTGAAATTTTTTAAATTAATTTATTCTTAATTTCTGAACAAGTGGTGCAAAAAAAATCAACTGTTTGGGTGTAGGATTAATCGGTGAATAAAAAATAAAAAATATTTTTAAAAAAATTAAAAATTTTAAAAAACTAAATTTCTTATTTTTTAATTTTTAAATTATATTATTAAATGTTTTTTATTTAAATAATAAAAAAAGTCCAGCAATATCTAGTAAACAACAAATCTGTAAATTTATTATTTTTTTTAAATTTTAGACTAAAAAATTTTTTTCTGGTTTTAAAAAAAAAAGAATTCCAAAAATATCCAAAAAATTAAAAAAATTAAAATTTTAAAATTTTAAAATTAATTTATTCTTAATTTGTAAACAAGTGCAGCAAAAAAAAGTCAACCGTCTAGGTGTAGCATTATCCGGTGAATAAAAAAATAAAAAATATTTTTAATAAAATTAAAAATTTTAAAAAACTAAATTTTTTATTTTGATTTTTTAAATAATATTATTAAATGTTTTTTATCTAAATAATAAAAAATAAAGTCTAGCAATATCTAGTAAACAACAAATCTGTAAATTTATTGTTATTTTTAATATTTAAACTAAAAAAAAATATTTTTTCTAATTGTAAAAAAATAAAAAATTCCAAAATATAATTTTAAATTTTAAATTTTTTAAATTAATTTATTCTTAATTTATGAACAAGTGCAGCAAAGAAAAAGTCAACTGTCTAGGTGTAACATTATCCGGTGAATAAAAAAATAAAAAATATGTTAAAAAAATAAAAAATCTTAAAAAAATAAATTTTTTTGTTTTGAATTTTTAAATTATATTATAAAATGTTTTTTATTTAAATAATAAAAAAATAAAGTCTAGCAATATCTAATAAATAACAAATCTGTAAGTTTATTATTTTTTTAATATTTAAACTAAAAAAATATTTTTTTCTAATTGTAAAAAAATAAAAAATTCCAAAAATATCCAAAAAATAAAAAAATCAAAATTTTAAATTTTTTAAATTAATTTATTCTCAATTTGTGAACAAGTGTAGCTAAAAAAGTCAACTGTCTAGGTGTAGCATTATCCGGTGAATAAAAAAATAAAAAATATTTTTAAAAAAATAAAAATTTTAAAAACTACATTTTTTATTTTTAATTTTTAAATTATATTATTAAATTTTTTTATTTAACTAATAAAAAAATAAAGTCCAGAAATATCTAGTAAACAACAGATTTGTAAATCTATTTTTTTAATTTTAATAAAAAAATATTTTTTTCTAATTGTAAAAAAATAAAAAATTCAAAAATATCCAAAAAATAAAAAAATTAAAATTTGAAATTTTTTAAATTAATTTATTCTTAATTTGTGAACAAGTGGAGCAAAAAAAAGTCAACTATTTGAGTGTAGGATTAACCGGTGAATAAAAAATAAAAAATATTTTTAAAAAAATAAAAATTTTAATAAACTAATTTTTTTATTCTTTAGTTTTTAAATTATATTATTAAATGTTTTTTATCTAAATAATAAAAAAATAAAGTCTAGCTATATCTAGTAAACAACAAATCTGTAAATTTATTATTATTTTTAATATTTAAACTAAAAAATATTTTTTTCTAATTGTAAAAAAATAAAAAATTCCAAAGTATAAATAATTTAAATTTTAAATTTTTCAAATTAATTAATTCTTAATTTATGAACAAGTGCAGCAAAAAAAAGTCAACAATCTAGGTGTGGCATTATCCGGTGAATAAAAAAATAAAAACTATTTTTAAAAAATAAAAAATTTAAAAAACTAAATTTTTTATTTTTGAATTTTTAAATTATATTATAAAATGTTTTTTATATAAATAATAAAAAAATAAGGTCTAGTAATATCTAGTAAACAACAAATCTGTAAATTTATTATTTTTTAATATTTAAACTAAAAAAATATTTTTTTCTAATTGTAAAAAAATAAAAAATTCCAAAAATCCAAAAAATAAAAAAATCAAAATTTTAAATTTTTTAAATTAATTTATTCTCAATTTGTGAACAAGTGCAGCAAAAAAAAGTCAACTGTCTAGGTGTAGCATTATCCGATGAATAAAAAATAAAAAATATTTTTAAAAAATAAAAATTTTAAAAACTAAATTTTTTATTTTTAATTTTTAAATTATATTATTAAATGTTTCTTATTTAACTAATAAAAAAATAAAGTCCAGCAATATCTAGTAAACAACAGATCTGTAAATTTATTATTTTTTAATTTTAATATAAATTTTTTTTTCTAATTATAAAAAAATAAAAATTCCAAAAATATCCAAAAAATAAAAAAATTAAAATTTGAAATTTTTTAAATTAATTTATTCTTAATTTGTGAACAAGTCGAGCAAAAAAAAGTCAACTATTTGAGTGTAGGATTAACCGGTGAATAAAAAATAAAAAATATTTTTAAAAAATAAAAATTTTAAAAAACTAATTTTTTTATTCTTTAATTTTTAAATTATATTATTAAATGTTTTTTATCTAAATAATAAAAAAATAAAGTCTAGCTATATCTAGTAAACAACAAATCTGTAAATTTATTATTATTTTAATATTTAAACTAAAAAAATATTTTTTTCTAATTGTAAAAAAATAAAAAATTCCAAAGTATAAATAATTTTAAATTTTAAATTTTTCAAATTAATTAATTCTTAATTTATGAACAAGTGCAGCAAAAAAAAGTCAACAATCTAGGTGTGGCATTATCCGGTGAATAAAAAAATAAAAACTATTTTTAAAAAATAAAAATTTAAAAAAACTAAATTTTTTATTTTTGAATTTTTAAATTATATTATAAATGTTTTTTATATAAATATTAAAAAATAAAGTCTAGTAATATCTAGTAAACAACAAATCTGTAAATTTATTATTTTTTAATATTTAAACTAAAAAAATATTTTTTTCTAATTGTAAAAAAATAAAAAATTCCAAAAATCCAAAAAATAAAAAAATCAAAATTTTAAATTTTTTAAATTAATTTATTCTCAATTTGTGAACAAGTGTAGCTAAAAAAGTCAACTGTCTAGGTGTAGCATTATCCGGTGAATAAAAAAATAAAAAATATTTTTAAAAAAATAAAAATTTTAAAAACTACATTTTTTATTTTTAATTTTTAAATTATATTATTAAATTTTTTTATTTAACTAATAAAAAAATAAAGTCCAGAAATATCTAGTAAACAACAGATTGTAAATCTATTTTTTTAATTTTAATAAAAAAATATTTTCTTTCTAATTGTAAAAAAATAAAAATTCTAAAAATATCCAAAAAATAAAAAAATTAAAATTTGAAATTTTTTAAATTAATTTATTCTTAATTTGTGAACAAGTGGAGCAAAAAAAAGTCAACTATTTGAGTGTAGGATTAATCGGTGAATAAAAAATAAAAAATATTTTTAAAAAAATAAAAATTTTAATAAACTAATTTTTTTATTCTTTAGTTTTTAAATTATATTATTAAATGTTTTTTATCTAAATAATAAAAAAATAAAGTCTAGCTATATCTAGTAAACAACAAATCTGTAAATTTATTATTATTTTTAATATTTAAACTAAAAAATATTTTTTTCTAATTGTAAAAAAATAAAAAATTCCAAAGTATAAATAATTTTAAATTTTAAATTTTTCAAATTAATTAATTCTTAATTTATGAACAAGTGCAGCAAAAAAAGGTCAACAATCTAGGTGTGGCATTATCCGGTGAATAAAAAAATAAAAACTATTTTTAAAAAATAAAAATTTAAAAAAACTAAATTTTTTATTTTTGAATTTTTAAATTATATTATAAAATGTTTTTTATATAAATAATAAAAAAATAAAGTCTAGTAATATCTAGTAAACAACAGATCTGTAAATCTATTTTTTTTTATTTTAATAAAAAAATATTTTCTTTCTAATTGTAAAAAAATAAAAAATTCCAAAAATATCCAAAAAATAAAAAAATTAAAATTTGAAATTTTTTAAATTAATTTATTCTTAATTTGTGAACAAGTGGAGCAAAAAAAAGTCAACTATTTGAGTGTAGGATTAACCGGTGAATAAAAAATAAAAAATATTTATAAAAAAATAAAAATTTTAATAAACTAATTTTTTTATTCTTTAGTTTTTAAATTATATTATTAAATGTTTTTTATCTAAATAATAAAAAAATAAACTCTAGCTATATCTAGTAAACAACAAATCTGTAAATTTATTATTATTTTTAATTTTTAAACTAAAAAATATTTTTTTCTAATTGTAAAAAAATAAAAAATTCCAAAGTATAAATAATTTAAATTTTAAATTTTTCAAATTAATTAATTCTTAATTTATGAACAAGTTCAGCAAAAAAAGTCAACAATCTAGGTGTGGCATTATCCGGTGAATAAAAAAATAAAAACTTTTTTTAAAAAATAAAAATTTTAAAAAACTAAATTTTTTACTTTTGAATTTTTAAATTATATTATAAAATGTTTTTTATATAAATAATAAAAAAATAAAGTCTAGTAATATCTAGTAAACAACAGATCTGTAAATCTATTTTTTTTTATTTTTAATAAAAAAAATATTTTTTTCTAATTGTAAAAAAATAAAAAATTCCAAAAATATCCAAAAAATAAAAAATTAAAATTTGAAATTTTTTAAATTAATTTATTCTTAATTTGTGAACAAGTGGAGCAAAAAAAAGTCAACTATTTGAGTGTAGGATTAACCGGTGAATAAAAAATAAAAAATATTTATAAAAAAATAAAAATTTTAATAAACTAATTTTTTTATTCTTTAGTTTTTAAATTATATTATTAAATGTTTTTTATCTAAATAATAAAAAAATAAAGTCTAGCTATATCTAGTAAACAACAAATCTGTAAATTTATTATTATTTTTAATTTTTAAACTAAAAAATATTTTTTCTAATTGTAAAAAAATAAAAAATTCCAAAGTATAAATAATTTTAAATTTTAAATTTTTCAAATTAATTAATTCTTAATTTATGAACAAGTTCAGCAAAAAAAGTCAACAATCTAGGTGTGGCATTATCCGGTGAATAAAAAAATAAAAACTTTTTTTAAAAAATAAAAAATTTTAAAAAACTAAATTTTTTACTTTTGAATTTTTAAATTATATTATAAAATGTTTTTTATATAAATAATAAAAAAATAAAGTCTAGTAATATCTAGTAAACAACAAATCTGTAAATTTATTATTTTTTTAATATTTAAACTAAAAAAATATTTTTTTCTAATTGTAAAAAAATAAAAAATTCCAAAAATCCAAAAAATCAAAAAATCAAAATTTTAAATTTTTTAAATTAATTTATTCTCAATTTGTGAACAAGTGCAGCAAAAAAAAGGCAACTGTCTAGGTGTAGCATTATCCGATGAATAAAAAAATAAAAAATATTTTTAAAAAATAAAAAATTTTTAAAAACTAAATTTTTTATTTTTTAATTTTTAAATTATATTATTAAATGTTTCTTATTTAACTAATAAAAAAATAAAGTCCAGCAATATCTAGTAAACAACAGATCTGTAAATTTATTATTTTTTAATTTTTAATATAAATTTTTTTTTTCTAATTGTAAAAAAATAAAAAATTCCAAAAAATATCCAAAAAATAAAAAAATTAAAATTTGAAATTTTTTAAATTAATTAATTCTTAATTTGTGAACAAGTCGAGCAAAAAAAAGTCAACTATTTGAGTGTAGGATTAACCGGTGAATAAAAAATAAAAAATATTTTTAAAAAAATAAAAATTTTAAAAAACTAATTTTTTTATTCTTTAATTTTTAAATTATATTATTAAATATTTTTTATCTAAATAATAAAAAAATAAAGTCTAGCTATATCTAGTAAACAACAAATCTGTAAATTTATTATTATTTTTAATATTTAAACTAAAAAAAATATTTTTTTTCTAATTGTAAAAAAATAAAAAATTCCAAAGTATAAATAATTTTAAATTTTAAATTTTTCAAATTAATTAATTCTTAATTTATGAACAAGTGCAGCAAAAAAAGTCAACAATCTAGGTGTGGCACTATCCGGTGAATAAAAAATAAAAAATATTTTTTAAAAAATAAAAAATTTTAAAAAACTAAATTTTTTATTTTTGAATTTTTAAATTATATTATAAAATGTTTTTTATATAAATAATAAAAAAATAAAGTCTAGTAATATCTAGTAGACAACAAATCTGTAAATTTTTTTTTTAATATTTAAACTAAAAAAATATTTTTTTCTAATTGTAAAAAAATAAAAAATTCCAAAAATCCAAAAAATAAAAAAATCAAAATTTTAAATTTTTTAAATTAGTTTATTCTCAATTTGTGAACAAGTGCAGCAAAAAAAAGTCAACTGTCTAGGTCTAGCATTATCCGATGAATAAAAAAATAAAAAATATTTTTAAAAAGTAAAAAATTTTTAAAAACTAAATTTTTTATTTTTTAATTTTTAAATTATATTATTAAATGTTTTTTATTTAACTAATAAAAAAATAAAGTCCAGCAATATCTAGTAAACAACAGATCTGTAAATTTTTTATTTTTTTAATATTTAAACTAAAAAAATATTTTTTTCTAATTGTAAAAAAATAAAAAATTCCAAAAAATCCAAAAAATAAAAAAATCAAAATTTTAAATTTTTTAAATTAATTTATTCTCAATTTGTGAACAAGTGTAGCTAAAAAAGTCAACTGTCTAGGTGTAGCATTATCCGGTGAATAAAAAAATAAAAAATATTTTTAAAAAAATAAAAAATTTTAAAAACTACATTTTTTATTTTTTAATTTTTAAATTATATTATTAAATGTTTTTTATTTAACTAATAAAAAAATAAAGTCCAGAAATATCTAGTAAACAACAAATCTGTAAATCTATTTTTTTTTTAATTTTTAATAAAAAAAATATTTTCTTTTCTAATTGTAAAAAAATAAAAAATTCCAAAAATATCCAAAAAATAAAAAAAATTAAAATTTGAAATTTTTTAAATTAATTTATTCTTAATTTGTGAACAAGTGGAGCAAAAAAAAGTCAACTATTTGAGTGTAGGATTAACCGGTGAATAAAAAATAAAAAATATTTTTAAAAAAATAAAAATTTTAAAAAACTAATTTTTTTATTCTTTAGTTTTTAAATTATATTATTAAATGTCTTTTATCTAAATAATAAAAAAATAAAGTCTAGCTATATCTAGTAAACAACAAATCTGTAAATTTATTATTATTTTTAATATTTAAACTAAAAAATATTTTTTTCTAATTGTAAAAAAATAAAAAATTCCAAAGTATAAATAATTTTAAATTTTAAATTTTTCAAATTAATTAATTCTTAATTTATGAACAAGTGCAGCAAAAAAAAGTCAACAATCTAGGTGTGGCATTATCCGGTGAATGAAAAAATAAAAACTATTTTTTAAAAAATAAAAAATTTTAAAAAACTAAATTTTTTATTTTTGAATTTTTAAATTATATTATAAAATGTTTTTTATATAAATAATAAAAAATAAAGTCTAGTAATATCTAGTAGACAACAAATCTGTAAATTTTTTTTTTAATATTTAAACTAAAAAAATATTTTTTTCTAATTGTAAAAAAATAAAAAATTCCAAAAATCCAAAAAATAAAAAAATCAAAATTTTAAATTTTTTAAATTAGTTTATTCTCAATTTGTGAACAAGTGCAGCAAAAAAAAGTCAACTGTCTAGGTCTAGCATTATCCGATGAATAAAAAAATAAAAAATATTTTTAAAAAGTAAAAAATTTTTAAAAACTAAATTTTTTATTTTTTAATTTTTAAATTATATTATTAAATGTTTTTTATTTAACTAATAAAAAATAAAGTCCAGCAATATCTAGTAAACAACAGATCTGTAAATTTTTTATTTTTTTAATATTTAAACTAAAAAAATATTTTTTTCTAATTGTAAAAAAATAAAAAATTCCAAAAAATCCAAAAAATAAAAAAATCAAAATTTTAAATTTTTTAAATTAATTTATTCTCAATTTGTGAACAAGTGTAGCTAAAAAAGTCAACTGTCTAGGTGTAGCATTATCCGGTGAATAAAAAAATAAAAAATATTTTTAAAAAAATAAAAAATTTTAAAAACTACATTTTTTATTTTTAATTTTTAAATTATATTATTAAATGTTTTTTATTTAACTAATAAAAAAATAAAGTCCAGAAATATCTAGTAAACAACAGATCTGTAAATCTATTTTTTTTAATTTTTAATAAAAAAATATTTTCTTTTCTAATTGTAAAAAAATAAAAAATTCCAAAAATATCCAAAAAATAAAAAAAATTAAAATTTGAAATTTTTTAAATTAATTTATTCTTAATTTGTGAACAAGTGGAGCAAAAAAAGTCAACTATTTGAGTGTAGGATTAACCGGTGAATAAAAAATAAAAAATATTTTTAAAAAAATAAAAATTTTAAAAAACTAATTTTTTTTATTCTTTAGTTTTTAAATTATATTATTAAATGTTTTTTATCTAAATAATAAAAAAATAAAGTCTAGCTATATCTAGTAAACAACAAATCTGTAAATTTATTATTATTTTTAATATTTAAACTAAAAAATATTTTTTTCTAATTGTAAAAAAATAAAAAATTCCAAAGTATAAATAATTTTAAATTTTAAATTTTTCAAATTAATTAATTCTTAATTTATGAACAAGTGCAGCAAAAAAAAGTCAACAATCTAGGTGTGGCATTATCCGGTGAATGAAAAAATAAAAACTATTTTTTAAAAAATAAAAAATTTTAAAAAACTAAATTTTTTATTTTTGAATTTTTAAATTATATTATAAAATGTTTTTTATATAAATAATAAAAAAATAAAGTCTAGTAATATCTAGTAAACAACAAATCTGTAAATTTATTATTTTTTTAATATTTAAACTAAAAAAATATTTTTTTCTAATTGTAAAAAAATAAAAAATTCCAAAAATCCAAAAAATAAAAAAATCAAAATTTTAAATTTTTTAAATTAATTTATTCTCAATTTGTGAACAAGTGCAGCAAAAAAAGTCAACTGTCTAGGTGTAGCATTATCCGATGAATAAAAAAATAAAAAATATTTTTAAAAAATAAAGAATTTTTAAAAACTAAATTTTTTATTTTTTAATTTTTAAATTATATTATTAAATGTTTCTTATTTAACTAATAAAAAAATAAAGTCCAGCAATATCTAGTAAACAACAGATCTGTAAATTTATTATTTTTTAATTTTTAATATAAATTTTTTTTCTAATTGTAAAAAAATAAAAAATTCCAAAAAATATCCAAAAAATAAAAAAATTAAAATTTGAAATTTTTTAAATTAATTTATTCTTAATTTCTGAACAAGTGGAGCAAAAAAAAGTCAACTATTTGAGTGTAGGATTAACCGGTGAATAAAAAATAAAAAATATTTTTAAAAAAATAAAAAACTAAATTTCTTATTTTTGAATTTTTAAGTTATATTATTAAATACTTTTTTATTAAATAATAAAAAAAGTCCAGCAATATCTAGTAAACAACAAATCTATAAATTTATTTTTTTTTAAATTTTAGACTAAAAATTTTTTTTGCTAGTTGTAAAAAAATAAAGAATTCCAAAAATATCCAAAAAAGTAAAAAAATTAAAATTTTTAAATTTTTAAGTTAATTTATTCTTAATTCGTGAACAAGTGCAGCAAAAAAAGTCAACTGTCTCGGTGTAGCATTATCCGGTGAATAAAAAAATAAAAAAATATTTTTAATAAAATTAAAAATTTTAAAAAACTAAATTTTTTATTTTTTATTTTTTAAATTATATTATTAAATGTTTTTTATCTAAATAATAAAAAAATAAAGTCTAGTAATATCTAGTAAACAACAAATCTGTAAATTTATTATTATTTTTAATATTTAAACTAAAAAAAATATTTTTTTTAATTGTAAAAAAATAAAAAATTCCAAAATATAAATAATTTAAAATTTTAAATTTTTTAAATTAATTTATTCTCAATTTATGAACAAGTGCAGCAAAAAAAGTCAACTGTCTAGGTGTAGCGTTATCCGGTGAATAAAAAAATAAAAAATATTTTTAAAAAAATAAAAAATTTTAAAAAACTAAATTTTTTATTCAAGAATTTTCAAATTATATTATAAAATGTTTTTTATTTAAATTATAAAAAAATAAAGTCTAGCAATATCTAGTAAATAACAAATCTGTAAATTTATTATTTTTTTAATATTTAAATTAAAAAAATATTTTTTTTCTAATTGTAAAAAAAAATTCTAAAAATATCCAAAAAATAAGAAAATTTAAATTTTTTAAATTAATTTATTCTTAATTTGTGAACAAGTGCAGCAAAAAAGTCAACTGTCTAGGTGTAGCATTATCCGGTGAATATAAAAATAAAAAATATTTTTAAAAAAATAAAAAATTTTAAAAAACTAAATTTTTTATTTTTGAATTGTTAAATTATATTATTAAATGTTTTATATTTAAATAATAAAAAAATAAAGTCCAACAATATCTAGTAAACAACAGATCTGTAAATTTTTTATTTTTTAAATTTTTAATACAAAAAAAATATTTTTTTTTCTAATTGTAAAAAATAAAAAATTCCAAAAAGTATCCAAAAAATAAAAATATTAAAATTTGAAATTTTTTAAATTAATTTATTCTTAATTTGTGAACAAGTGGTGCAAAAAAAAGTCAATTGTTTGGGTGTAGGATTAACCGGTGAATAAATAATAAAAAATATTTTTAAAAAAAATAAAAATTTTAAGAAACTAAATTTCTTATTTTTGAATTTTTAAATTATATTATTAAATTTTTTTTATTTAAATAATAAAAAAAAGTCCAACAATATCTAGTAAACAACAATTCTGTAAATTTATTATTTTTTAAAATTTTAGACTAAAAATTTTTTTTTTCTAGTTGTAAAAAAATAAAGAATTCCAAAAATATCCAAAAAAGTAAAAAAATTAAAATTTTAAAATTTTAAAATTAATTTATTCTTAATTTGTAAACAAGTGCAGCAAAAAAAAGTCAACCGTCTAGGTGTAGCATTATCCGGTGAATAAAAAAATAAAAAATATTTTTAATAAAATTAAAAATTTTAAAAAACTAAATTTTTTATTTTTGATTTTTTAAATTATATTATTAAATGCTTTTTATCTAAATAATAAAAAAATAAAGTCTAGCAATATCTAGTAAACAACAAATCTGTAAATTTATTGTTATTTTTAATATTTAAACTAAAAAAATATTTTTTTCTAATTGTAAAAAAAGAAAAAATTCCAAAATATAATTTTAAATTTTAAATTTTTTAAATTAATTTATTCTTAATTTATGAACAAGTGCAGCAAAAAAAAGTCAACTGTCTAGGTGTAACATTATCCGGTGAATAAAAAAATAAAAAATATTTTAAAAAAATAAAAAATCTTAAAAAAATAAATTTTTTGTTTTGAATTTTTAAATTATATTATAAAATGTTTTTTATTTAAATAATAAAAAAATAAAGTCTAGCAATATCTAGTAAACAACAAATCTGTAAATTTATTATTTTTTTAAAATTTTAGACTAAAAAAAATTTTTTTCTAGCTGTAAAAAAATAAATAATTCCAAAAATATCCAAAAAAGTAAAAAATTAAAATTTTTAAATTTTTAAATTAATTTATTCTTAATTTTAAACAAGTGCAGCAAAAAAAAGTCAACTGTCTAGGTATAGCATTATCCGGTGAATAAAAAAATAAAAAATATTTTTAATAAAATTAAAAATTTTAAAAAACTAAATTTTTTATTTTTGATTTTTTAAATTATATTATTAAATATTTTTTTATCTAAATAATAAAAAATAAAGTCTAGCAATATCTAGTAAACAACAAATCTGTAAATTTATTATTATTTTTAATATTTAAACTAAAAAGAAAATTATTTTTTTCTAATTGTAAAAAAATAAAAAATTCCAAAATATAATTTTAAATTTTAAATTTTTTAAATTAATTTATTTTTAATTTATGAACAAGTGCAGCAAAAAAAAGTCAACTGTCTAGGAGTAGCGTTATTGATACGTGAAAATTAGGATTCACGTACTTACCGGCAAGTATACCGGGTCGCATCAAGTAATAAAACTCACCAAGAGTGAGGTCGATCCCACGGAGATTGGTAGATTAAGCAATTTTAGTCAAATGGTATATTTAGTCAAGCAAACATGGTTTGGATTTCATGAGAATTGAATTTTTTGATATACTTGCAGAAAATTAAGTGACAATGAATTTAAAGAACTATAATAAAAGAAGAAAATGAAAGTAAATAGCTGAAAATTAAAGTGCAAGAAACTTAAATGACATGGAAAGTAAATTGCAGGAAGTAGGAATCAGAATATGGGTAGTGGGTATTCAAAATAACTTAAATGACAGAATGATAAATTGCAAGATTGTAGAAGGGAATTGGGTAGTGGGTATTCAAAATAACTAAAGAACAAAAGAGATGAGAATAAATGATGGAGAGATCATTAGGGCTCAGAGATGTAAATTATCATGGATTGATTTGGTTCAACTCCTTCTCAATCATGGGTATAGATCCATGACAGATTGTAAATAATTGGATCCCAATCTCTTGGCAATCCAATTTCTCTCAACACAATCAATTGCCACTCTCGTGATCTAATTGGTCATGAGAAGAGGTGAAGCTCAATTTCTAATCCAAAGCCACACAACTTCAAGGATCTCAACTAAGGGAGGTTACATCTCACATACCAACCCAAAGTGTATCGATCAAAGAAATCATGAAAGGATAACTCTAAACTGAATTCTATGGATTCTTTCTCAAGTTCACCATACAATTCATATAGATTCAATCCTTCTCTCAAATGTAATTGAATCTATGAAGAACAAGAGTTTTCTCTTGGATGAACCACTTGAATTGAGAAAGAGAAGAATTGTTGTCAACCCATTCAAATAAACAGAGCTCCTCCCCCTAATGAAGGTGGGGTTTAGTGAATCATAGCTCTAAATTCAACAACAAGTATAAAAGTAGACATTAAAAGGTGAGTAGTAAAGAAAATGAAGAATGAAGAAGAAGAAGTTCTTAGAAAATTGAAATTTCAAATTGCTTCTGAAAGTAACTTTTACAAAATCTATCTAAAAGTTTCTAAAAAAAATAAAAAAACTAAAAAGTGTAAAAAATAAAAATCTAAGTGTGAAAAATTCAGAAGTTCCGAAGCCCCCCCTCTCAAGTACAAAACTCTACTCTATTTATACTACTCCTAAAACTCATTTGGAGGTCTTCAATTGGATTAGCAATGTGGGCTTTTCCTTTGTTGAATTCTTGGTCCAATGGAGGAAGTATTCCCCTTTGAAGAGAGTGTAGAGAGCAAGAGCAAGTCCTCATCAATCTCGGCCCAATTGGGCGTTACTTGCAAACATGCCAGTTCACAGCACGTTGGCAACGTGCTATTTAATTTCCTGGGCACCAGGCTTGGGCTTTGACTCAGTTTTGATGCCCAAAGTTGCCTCTGGTTTGAGCTTCAATTTTGTGCTTCACTATAAACTATTATACATGGTTGGAAAGCTCTGAATGTCATCTTTCCAACGCAACTGGAAGCACCTCAATTGGATCTTTGTAGCTCAAGTTATGTTCCATTGAAGAAGACTGATGACATGTCATCATATACCTATTTTTCTATGCTTTTCATACAAGAAATTGATAATTTGTGCTTAAATATTGAATGCTTTTGTGCTTAAATGATATATTTTCTTGATATTTTAATTTTATAAATCTTGTAGGAAATAAGAAGAAAAAGAAGCAAAGAAGCACAAAAAAGGAGAAAAAAAGAGCTTTGGGACACACTTTGAAGTTGGAGCACACTTTGGAGCCTTAGGCCACGCTTTTAGCCTTAGGCCACGCTTTTAAAAGCGTGGCCCATGACCAAATCAAAGGAGAAAACAACCAGCACGCACACTGCCCTGCCCTTGGCAAGGGCAGGGCAGAATCATGATGAAACAAAGTGAGGTTGGAGCAAATTTTCGCTAAGTTAAAATCTGGCCGCTCACAGCATGACCATGCCTACTTCAAAGGGCTATAACTTGAGCTACAGATGTCCGATTGATGTGCTTCTAGTTGCGTTGGAAAGCTGACATTCAGAGCTTTCCAACGATATATAGCAATCCATATTTGGCATACAATTGAGGTATGAGTGAAAGGCATCTTTAAGGGCCAAAAATAAGCGAAAATAAACCAAAGTGCTTCCACCAAGGCTCGAAGCTGGAGCCTCACTCCAAAGCAAAGTAGCGCTTAATTTTCTACTCTGTCCTCTTGGAGAGCAGGGCAATGTCATGCTCTTCTTGAAGAAAATCCAAGAAAAATCAACTCCAAGTGCCACCCATGGGTTTCGAACCAAGCACCTAAGGGGAAGTGGGGAGCGCTACACACAGGGGAGCTTGCGCACATCACTTTGACACGGCCCAGGGAAGCATGGCACGCACCATGACAACATTGCCCTGCCCTCCACAGGGGCAGGGCAGCATCCTGAATGCCTATCCCACACTTGGCACGCACAATTTTCCTGCTCTGCCCTCCACAAGGGCAGGGCAGCCTCCTGGGAACACCCATGGGCCAAAATTCAATTCAAATTCCCTTTGAACTCAAATCTTCATCAATTGAACCAAGGCCATCCAAGACCCATTTCTCCTCAAATCCAAAGCAAGCAAAGCCCACATCATCACTCAAAGGCACATGGATCAATTAAATTAGGATTTTCATTTTTGTAATTTGTTTTAGTTTCATTTTCATTTTTCATTTAGTAAAGCCTATATAAAGGCATCAATAGGAAGCTGAATGGGAGGCTGGCTCCATTAGGGAGTAGTAGTAGTAGATAGCTCTCTCTTTTAAATTTTCCTTGTTAAATCTGAATCTTGGATTAAGAAGTGAAGGAATTCTGTTTCCTTCTTGGTCTAAGATCTCTCTTGGTTGTTCTTCTGCATAATTTTAGAGAATTGATAGTTGAATTTGAGTTTTCATTTGCTGCTTCATTTCTTCTTTCTTCTGCAAACTTGTTTTCTGTTGAATCAAGGAAGGGCTTGAGATCTAGACTTGTTCTCTAGTCTCATTGATTCCCTGAGATCTTCAACATTCTTTTAAATTGCTGCAAATTAAGCATCACTTTCTATTTTTAATTCTTCAAGCATTTTTACTTTTCTGTTTGAAATCTGCTGCATCCCATTTCATATTATAGCTCTCTGCTTGAATGCTCTTTACATTTTCTTGTTGAATTTCAATTTCCAGTACCCCAGCCCCGTTACTTTTCATGCAATTTACTTTTCTTGCAATTTAAGTTTCAGCTATTTTACTTTCTTGTTATTTAAGTTTCAATGCAATTTAGTTTCTGCACTTTATAATTCCTGCAAATTTACTTTCTGTTGATCAACTTCACACAATTCACTTCAATGTTAGCTTGACTAAACTAATCACCCACTAAAGTTGCTTGATCCATCAATCCCTGTGGGATCGACCTCACTCTAAGTGAGTTATTATTACTTGATGCGACCCGGTATACTTGCCGGTTGGATTTGTGTGTTGGAAATTCATTTTTCCGCAAAAACACCATCAAGTTTTTGGCGCCGTTGCCGGGGATTGATTAGATCAACAATGATTAAGTGGGTGAGAAGTCTAGATCAAGCATTTTTTTTGTTTTTGTTCTCTGTTTTAAATTGATAGCAAGGTGTTTGAGTTATTGCCTCACTAAGAAATTCTTTCTCTGTGACATGAATTTCAAATTTCATTGATGTTTACAAAATACAAATGGAGTTCAACTCATCTTATGGTCAAACAAAATTTTATGGGATATCACCCACCATCGCCGATCTTTAATGGTGTTTGGGAATATCACCAAGAGAATACACATTCTGAGCACTCCAATCCATGGAGAAATGCTTCAGAACCACAAGATGAGCAAGAAAATCAAAGGGGATATTTCTCACTACCACAAAATGATTCAAGTCATTATTCTCATGGTAGCTGGGAGTATAACCAAGAAACTGCAAATTCTAAGCAGTCAAGTCTAATGAGAAATTGCCCAACCTCACCCTCCAGTTCTACATTTGAAAATTCTTCATCAATTAACTATGCCTCAACACAAAATCCATCCCATGACTCACAACCAACACAAACTTCCACAAGCCAAGGACTCTCAAGGATTGAGTCCATGCTCAAAAGATGTTGGGAAGAGGAAAAGAAATTCTGGAAAAGAAAAGAGAACTTCTTCACAAACATAGAAGTGCACATAGCTCAATTGTTGAGTGCAACGAAGAAAGTGGAAAGGCAAGATGAGGAAGCCTCTGTGTCAAGCAAAATTTTAATGAAAAATGAGGTGGAGGAGGCATTTGATCCTGAACTTTTACATTCACAAGAGCCACTTGAGGTGACAATGAAACATAAAGATCCCTCCCAGAGGCATTAATGGAAAATCATGAAGAAGAAAGGGATGAAGACACTCAAGAGAAGTCAAACTCAAGTGAAGCAGAAAATCACATGAAGGAAGGGGTCATGGAACCACCAATTCAAAAGACTCTAGATGAATACGAAACTCCAATAATCACACAGCAACCAAATCTTGAATCCAAAGAAGTGAAGGCAACTAGCAAGTGATGTGCGGAAAACGATCCGACACAAAACTCACCGGCAAGTGCACCGGGTCGCATCAAGTAATAAAAACTCACGGGAGTGAGGTCGATCCCACAGGGATTGAAGGATTGAGCAATTTTAGTTTAGTGGTTGATTTAGTCAAGCGAATCAAGATTTGGTTGAGGGATTTATGATTTGCAGAATTTAAATTGCACTGAAAGTAAAGGGAATGTGTAGATTTCATGAAATTAAAGAGAGCAAGAATTAAATTGCTGAATCTTAAAGAACAAGTAATATAAATTGCAGAAATTTAGAATGCAAGAAATGTAAATTACGGAATCTTAAATTGCAAGAAATGTAAATGACTTGAATTGTAAAGGGAATTGGGAATTGGATTTGCAGAAATTAAACAAGGCAAAGTAAATTGCATCAAACAGAAGAGTAAAAGGGGTTTGGGATTGAGTTGAATCTGAAACAGAAGAGTAAATGAACATGAAAAGTAATAAACAGAGAATTGGAAATTGGAAATTCAGATCTCAGGACCCAAGAGACTAGATAACCGAGTCTAGATCTCAATGCCTTCCTAGATCCAACAAGAACACTTGCAAAGAAATTGTAAATTGCAAAGAAAGTAGATGAAGAGCAATTAACAGAAATTTAAACTCAATTATGCAGTAAAAAAACAGAGAGATCCAAGGATGAGATTGAAACAGAATTTCTTCAATTCTCCAACCCAAGATCCAAGACAAAGTAATTGAAATTGAAAACAATAAAACTAAGAGGAAGAGAATGGAATTCTCCTTCCCCGAAACTAAGAAATTAAAATTCAGTCAATACCCAAAAGCTCTCCGAAAACTCTAAATGAAAACTAAAAGGAAAACTAAAAAGAAGAGCTCTCCGAAGAACTTGAATTCTATCCTATTTATACACTTTCTTCAAATGATCTTCAAGCCTTGAGTTGGGCCTTTGCTCTTGGTGGAATTGGGTTGAAAGAGGCCTTGGTTGATTGCTCTTGGAGTTTGGAGAGGAACCAAAGTGAACCAATTGAACCGGGTTGGAGTTTTGCAAAAGTTGGAGTAAAAGTTTGAGCAAAAGTTAGGGGTCTAGCTTTTGCTCCAACTTTTCATATCAGCTAGCCTCTTTTGCTGATACCAACGTTGGTGCAAAAGTTAGGGGTCTAACTTTTGCTCCAACGTTGGCCCTTCCTAGTGCACCTATGGAGCCAACGTTAGCCCAAAAGTTAGGGGTCTAACGTTGGCGCAAACTTTTGCTCCTCCTCTTGTATTTTCATGTGCCAACGTTAGCCCAAACGTTAGGGGGCTAACGTTGGCGCAAACTTTTGGTGGCCAGGGAGGCTTTTCTCATGCCAACGTTAGCCCAAAAGTTAGGGGGCTAACGTTGGCACAAACTTTTGGTGGCCAGGGAGGCTTTTCTCATGCCAACGTTAGCCCAAAAGTTAGGGGGCTAATGTTGGCGCAAACGTTTGGTGCCCAGGGGTGATCTTCATGTGCCAACGTTAGCCCAAAAGTTAGGGGTCTAATGTTGGCGCAAACTTTAGGTGCCCAGGGAGTGATTTTCAAGTTCTAACGTTAGCCCAAAAGTTAGGGGTCTAACTTTGAGGCTAACTTTTCACCCAAAAGTTTGTGCAAAAGTTTGAGGCTAATTTTAGGTCCAACTTTTTGCTTCTTGGTTCAATTTCACTTATTCCATTGTCCTCTCTTTACTCCTAGCTATTCCTTCTTGCTTCAACCTTTCTTCAAGCTTTCTTCACCTATCATTAATCAACCAAACACATCAAAGCTATGCTCAAAATCATGAGATATTCATTCTATCCTAATATGCAACCATTATGGCATCAAATCTCATGAAATAGCATGAATTCATACATAGTTGATTCAATCAAAGGAAGCATGAAAATCTACCCAAATTGGCTTGCTTAGAGCTCAAGAAAGTGCATAATTCAATTGAAAACAAAAGAAAAAGACTAGTGAAACTAGGCTAAGATGACTTGTCATCACAACACCAAACTTAAAGCTTGCTTGTCCCCAAGCAAGAAAAGATTTATTGAGAAGAAAGAGTGGAATGGAAGAGGATGTTCATGCTAGCAGAGTATTATTGGTAGTTCATGGGATTTTGTGTGGATATGCAAACACTCACTTCTTATTGACTCTTAGGCCTAGAAAGTCTCCTTCAAGCCTCAAGTAACATACTGCTATGACCTCTCATTATTCCTTTATCCTTGGCTATTACCTTTTTCAGAAGCTTTATTTGAGTGTCATGTGTAGCAAGTTCATTTTCTTTTCTGTATACTTGACACATTATTCACCATAGACACTTGGCTCACATTCCCTTTTAAACATTGATGCCCAGCACCTCTTTGGGTTACTAAATGCCTTGTAGTTAGGTTGCTCTTGATAGTGGACTTTCAGCTGATGATCCCGGATTAGTTAATCCAAGTCACCAAGTGTTGATGCACTCCAAAGAGCTTACTAATCCAAGCAGATCCTAGTACAAAGACACCACAGGCATATATTTTAAGGTTCAAGCTATTGGTGTCCAGCTTTGTTTCTTTTTTTTTTCTCTGCCACTTTTTGGCTATCTCTTTTCTTTCTTTCTTTTTGTTTTTCTTTCTAACCAAGGATCTTTATTGAATTGAGATTCATAGACAGTAGGCCACTTTATATTCAGAAGGAGACATCCTAGTTCTTTTATTCACTAAAAGTGAGATATTATACAGTCACACACACATACCACCACTTACTTTAATCATACTTCTATCTGACAGAGAACTATCTCACTTCACCTTCAAACATTTCTTTTATTGATTTAAAGATGCAGGGGACAGAACATGCTTTTAGTCAAGTGGAAGTAAACACACAAGCACATACTTAAGCTAGCTCACTTATTTTAAGAGTGATTCTACTTATATTAGATGAACATTTTAACAAAACACAACTCAAGACATTTTTCCACAGCAAGAGTTAAGTGTGAATACAACCTATTGGTTTGCAGTTCCTTTGTCCTCCCTTCTGTTGTGCCTACATAGTGTCCTCAAATGGTGATGAATTCCCTGCACAATTCTCACAAGTTGCTTGCTTCTCAAGCCCTTAGGTGACCAGTTAGTATTGAGTGTGGCTTGTGGATTTAATTTGGTGTGGGGACACCAAACTTAATTTCTTGCCACTTCTCTTGATACAACAAGTTAACTTTAGGCAAAATCTTATGTCCTTGCTAAAGGTTATGAAGTTAAGACTAAAAAGCAGTTAATTTGTTGAATAATCTGTTTGATTATTAGCAATGTGCAGGAAGTTAGAATGTACTTTTGAATGAGGTTCTGGTGGAACACCAAACTTAAAATCCTACATTCTCCCCTAAGTTGTTTTTGGTGTGCAACACCAAACTTAGCTCCTTGCAATACATATCAATTATTCAACATTTTTATTGAAAAAGTTATGAAAAGAAAACTACCTCAGGTTGGGTTGCCTCCAAACAAGCGCTCTTTTATTGTCACTAGCTTGACATCTTTCAATTCTTTTCAAGAGGGCTGTAGGTTCTGGACCTCTTTTTCCTTATCCCATTGTCCTCCCAAGTATAACTTTGCTCTGTGACCATTTACTATGAATTCATTCTTTGTTGCCTCATCAAGCAGTTCAATACTCCCATAGGGAAAAACCTTTGTCACCAAGTATGGCCCAGTCCACTTAGACTTTAGTTTGCCAGGGAAAAGTTTAAGCCTTGAATTGTACAGGAGCACTTACTGTCCTGGCTTGAATTCCTTCTTTGTGATCTTCTTGTCATGCCACCTCTTAGCTCTCTCCTTGTATATCTTAGCACTTTCATAAGCGTCTAGCCTGAATTCATCTATCTCATTTAGTTGTAACAACCTTTTCTCTCCTGCAGCTTGGGGATCAAGGTTGAGGAGTTTAGTGGCCCAAAAAGCTCTGTGTTCAAGCTCTACAGGGAGGTGGCAGGATTTGCCATACAAAAGCTGAAAGGGTGACTTGCCAATAGGAGTTTTAAAAGCTGTCCTATATGCCCACAATGCATCCTCTAGCTTTCTAGCCCAATCTTTTCTTGTGATTCCCACTGTTTTCTCTAGGATTTTCTTTAATTCCCTATTTGCCAGTTCAGCTTGGCTGTTAGTCTGAGGGTGGTAGGGTGTGGCTACCTTATGGATTACTCCATATTTGTGGAGGAGTTTTTCCATCTGTTTGTTGCAGAAGTGACCACCACCATCACTAACAAGCCCCTTGGGTACTCCATATCTTGTAAAAATGTGCTTTTTAAGGAATTGGAGGACGATCTGTGCATCACAGGTAGTCGTGGCTATGGCTTCCACCCACTTTGAGACGTATTCCACTGCTACTAAGATGTATCTGAAAGAGTAGGAAGGGGGAAAGGGTCCCATGAAGTCAATTCCCCATAGGTCGAACAATTCTAATTCCAAGATGAAGTTTTGAGGCATCTCATTTCTTCTTGTTAACCCTCCTATTTTCTGACATTCATTACATTGGTGAACATATTCTCTGGCATCTTTGAAGATAGTTGGCCAATAGAAGCCACTTTGCAGTACTTTTGCAGCTGTTTTTTCTGGGCCAAAGTGTCCACCATAAGCTGAACCATGACAATGCCACAAGATGTCCCTTATTTCACTCTCGGGAACGCACCTTCTGATTACTCCATCAGAGCATCTCTTGAACCGGAAGGGTTCATCCCATGAAAATTTCCTTGCTTCATTGATTAACCTCTTCACTTGTTGCTTAGAGAACTCTTGAGGTATCTTCCTTCCAACTTTGTAGTTTGCTATGTCAGCAAACCAAGGTGCTTGCTGGATCTGTAAGAGGTGTTCATCTGGAAAGCTTTCATTTACGGGCTGAGAAGCTTTTTGAATTGTTTCATGTGGTAGCCTTGATAGATGATCAGCAACCCAGTTTTCAGTGCCCTTCCTATCTCTTATCTCGATGTCAAACTCTTGTAAGAGCAATATCCACCTGATGAGTCTCGGTTTAGCATCCTGTTTTGACATCAAATACTTAAGTGCATCATGGTCAGTATAAACCACAACTTTGGATCCTATCAAGTATGACCTAAACTTATCAAATGCATAAACTACAGCTAGCAACTCCTTCTCTGTTGTGGTGTAATTTTTTTGGGCATCATTCAACACTTTACTTGCATAATATATAACATGATGCAGATTTCCTTTCTTTTGCCCAAGTACAGCACCAATTGCAAGGTCACTTGCATCACACATGAGTTCAAAAGGTAATTTCCAATCTGGAGGTGTGATGATTGGTGCTGTCGTGAGTTTATGTTTTAGGGTTTCAAAGGCATGCCGGCAGTTTTCATCAAACACAAAAGGGTTATCAAGCATTAACAGATTACTTAAAGGTTTGGCTATTTTTGAAAAGTCCTTGATAAACCTTCTATAAAATCTGGCATGTCCCAAGAAACTTCTAACAGATTTCACATTAATTGGTGGAGGGAGTTTTTCTATTATTTCAACCTTTGCCTTATCAACCTCTATCCCTTTTCTTGAAACTTTATGGCCAAGGACAATCCCTTCGGGTACCATGAAATGGCATTTCTCCCAGTTTAAAACCAAATTAGTTTCTTGGCACCGTTTCAAGACAAGGGTTAAATGGTTCAGGCAAGCATTAAAATTATCACCAAAAACAGAAAAGTCATCCATGAAGACCTCTAGAGATTTTTCGACCATATCAGAGAAAATGGATAGCATACACCTTTGAAATGTGGCAGGGGCGTTGCAAAGCCCAAAGGGCATCCTTCGGTATGCAAAGACTCCAAATGGGCATTTAAAGGCAGTCTTCTCTTGGTCCTTGGGGTCCACCACTATTTGATTATACCCAGAATATCCATCCAAAAAGCAATAGTAGGCATGACCGGCCAGCCGTTCCAACATCTGATCAATGAATGGAAGAGGGAAATGGTCCTTTCTGGTGGCATCATTCAATCTTCTATAGTCTATGCACATCCTCCATCCAGTCACTGTTCTAGTAGGAATCAACTCATTCTTCTCATTGGTGATGACCGTCATTCCTCCTTTCTTTGGTACAACTTGAACCGGGCTCACCCATGGGCTGTCAGATATTGGGAAGATTATCCCTGCATTCCACAACTTCATTACTTCTTTCTGGACAACTTCCTTCATTGTGGGATTTAGCCTTCTTTGAGGTTGAACCACTGGTTTGGAATTATCTTCCAAGAGGATTTTATGCATACATACTGCAGGGCTGATTCCTTTCAGGTCATCAATGGTCCATCCTAAAGCATCTTTGTGAGCTTTGAGTACATTAAGAAGCTCTCCCTCTTCCTTCTTTGTCAGGGATGAATTAATGATCACTGGGAAACTTTCTGATGTGCCTAGAAATGCATATTTGAGATGGGGGGTAGTGGTTTCAGTTCTTGTTTTCGTACTTCTTCCTTCTTGTCCTGTTTTTCATCTTGCTCAATGAAGGTCTCAGCTACTTGTTCTTCTGTTGCCCCTTGATTTCCTTCTTGCTCTTGAGAATTTTCTTCCAGCATTTCTTCCACCAAGCTCTCTATCATATCCACTTTTACGTAGTCCTCTTGCTCAGGAATCTGTTGCATTGACTTGAAAACATTTATGACCATTTGTTCATTATGGACCCTGAAGATCATTTCTCCTTTTTCTACATCAATGATGGCTCTTGCTGTGTGTAGAAATGGCCTTCCCAAAATGATTGAGTCACTTCCTTCCTCTTCAGTATCCAAAATCACAAAATCTGCTGGGAAGATAAATTCCCCAACCTTCACCAACAGATTCTCCACAATTCCATTAGGTGTCTTGATGGAACTGTCAGCCATGACTAATGATATCCTGGTGGGTTTAAGCTCTTCTATATCAAGCTTTCTCATCATTAAAAGAGGCATTAAATTGATGCTGGCACCAAGGTCACAGAGAGCTTTGTTGAGAATTGTTTTGCCAATGGTGCATGACACTACAAAGCCCCCCGGATCCTTGAGTTTTGGTGGAATGCCCCGTTGAATCACAGCACTACATTCCTCGGTGAGTAATATGGTTTCCCTCTCAAGCCAACTTCTTTTCTTGTTGATAAGCTCCTTTAAAAATTTGGCATACAGAGGCATTTGCTCAAGTGCTTCAGCCAAGGGATATTGATTTCCAGCTTCTTGAAGGTCTCAAGGAACTTGTGGAAATGCTGGTCCTTAACCTCTTTGTTGAATCTCTGAGGATATGGCAGTGGAGGTGTGATGCTCTTTCCTATTTGCTACTGTCCCTGAGTCATTTCCCTTGAGCTATGTGGCTGGTTGTCCTTCTCTTTAAGTTTCTCAGTGCTTTTGTTTGGCACCACAACTTGCTCATTAGCTTTATCTGCTTTTGTTTGCTACTCATCCTCTGTTGGTTCTTTGATGCTCCCTGTTTGCTTCTTTGTAGTGTCATTGTTTCTCATCAACGTTCTCCCACTCCTTAATTGAATTGCCTTGCATTCCTCCTTGGGATTTAGGATTGCGTCACTGGGCAGTGAGCTTGAAGGTCTCTCAACAGAAATTTGCTTGGAGAGTTGCCCAATCTGCCTCTCTAGGCTTTTTAGTGATGCTTCATGGTTTTTGTTTGTTATTTCCTGGTGTTTCATCATTTTGTCTATCAAGGTCTCCAAGTTGGTGAGTCTTTGGGGTTCAAGTGGTGCTTGTGGTGGGTTGTGAACCGTGGATGGTAGATGATAAGCATTTTGGTTGGTAGGTTGGTTAGTGGGTTGGTACTGGTTGAGATTGGGGTAGTTGTTTTGAGGTTTTCTATAAGTGTTTTGGTTAATTTGCTGCTGGTTGAAATTTTGGTTGTTTCTTGGGTTGTTTTGGTTTGAGTTCCTCTGCCATGGTTGTTGGTTTTGGTTGTGAGTGTCTCCCCATCTGAGGTTGGGGTGATTCTTCCATGAGGGGTTGTAAGTATCACCATAGAATTCATTTTGACTTGAATGCATGTACTGGACTTGTTCTTGTTGTTGCTCCTCTTGAATTTCTTCATTTTGCCCCCATGTGGTTGATGGTTGGCTAGTGTTAACTGCTGCAACTTGGAGGCTATCAATCCTCTTGGTCATTTGCTCAAATTGTTGTTGAATTTGCTGCTGCATTAATTTGTTCTGAGCCAGGATTGAATCCACTCCTTCTAACTCCATTACTCCTCTTCTTTGTGATGGTTGGCGGCTTCTTTGATGAGCAAAGAAATATTGGTTGTTAGCCACCATATCAATGAGTTCTTGAGCCTCCTCTGCAGTTTTCATGAGTTGCAAGGAACCTCCAGCTGAATGATCCAAAGCTTCCTGGGATTTCAATGTTAAGCCTTCATAGAAGTTTTGCAGCTTCTCCCATTCATTAAATATGGCAGGGGGGCATTTTCTGACTAGAGCCTTGTACCTCTCCCATGCCTCATAAATGGGTTCAGCCTCCATTTGTGTAAATGTTTGTACCTCAGCCTTCAACCTTATAATCCTCTGAGGTGGATAAAACTTGGCAAGGAACTTGGTTACCAAATCATCCCAGTTGTTGATGCTGTCCCTTGGAAACGATTCCAACCATTGAGTGGCCTTGTCCCTGAGAGAGAATGGGAATAGCATCAGTTTGTAACTGTCAGGAGGCACACCATTAGTTTTGACAGTGTTACATATCCTCAAGAAGGTGGATAAGTGTTGGTGCGGGTCTTCAAGTGATCCTCCACCAAAAGAGCAATTGTTCTGAACCAAAGTGATGAGTTGTGGCTTAAGTTCAAAATTGTTTGCATTGACATTTGGAGCCAAAATGCTGCTTCCACAATGTCTAGGATTTGCAAAGGTATAGGAGGCCAAAACTCTCCTCTGGGGTGGGTTGTCATTGTTGTTGTCTGCTCCCCCTGGTGGATTCGTTGAATGTTCCTCCATCTCTTGAAATTCTTCGTCTGATTCCTCTTCTCCAACAATATTTTTCCCTCTTTCAGCTCTTCTTAACCTTCTGAGAGTTCTTTCATCTTGTTCATGAAAATTTAGTGTGTTTCTTCTTGTACCTGACATACAAGCATAACATAAGAAACACACAAACCAGTGATACTTCAATCTACTGCTAAATTGAAGTTTTAGTTAGTTTAAGCAAAAAATCAAACAGTTAGTGGGTTAATCAAAAATTAAGAAAAAGTGCTTGATCTAAACTACCATCTCACTTAATCATTGTCAATCTAATCAATCCCCGGCAACGGCGCCAAAAACTTGATGTGCGGAAAACGATCCAACACAAAACTCACCGGCAAGTGCACCGGGTCGCATCAAGTAATAAAAACTCACGGGAGTGAGGTCGATCCCACAGGGATTGAAGGATTGAGCAATTTTAGTTTAGTGGTTGATTTAGTCAAGCGAATCAAGATTTGGTTGAGGGATTTATGATTTGCAGAATTTAAATTGCACTGAAAGTAAAGGGAATGTGTAGATTTCATGAAATTAAAGAGAGCAAGAATTAAATTGCTGAATCTTAAAGAACAAGTAATATAAATTGCAGAAATTTAGAATGCAAGAAATGTAAATTGCGGAATCTTAAATTGCAAGAAATGTAAATGACTTGAATTGTAAAGGGAATTGGGAATTGGATTTGCAGAAATTAAACAAGGCAAAGTAAATTGCATCAAACAGAAGAGTAAAAGGGGTTTAGGATTGAGTTGAATCTGAAACAGAAGAGTAAATGAACATGAAAAGTAAGAAACAGAGAATTGGAAATTGGAAATTCAGATCTCAGGACCCAAGAGACTAGATAACCGAGTCTAGATCTCAATGCCTTCCTAGATCCAACAAAACACTTGCAAAGAAATTGTAAATTGCAAAGAAAGTAGATGAAGAGCAATTAACAGAAATTTAAACTCAATTATGCAGTAAAGAAACAGAGAGATCCAAGGATGAGATTGAAACAGAATTTCTTCAATTCTCCAACCCAAGATCCAAGACAAAGTAATTGAAATTGAAAACAATAAAACTAAGAGGAAGAGAATGGAATTCTCCTTCCCCGAAACTAAGAAATTAAAATTCAGTCAATACCAAAAGCTCTCCGAAAACTCTAAATGAAAACTAAAAGGAAAACTAAAAAGAAGAGCTCTCCGAAGAACTTGAATTCTATCCTATTTATACACTTTCTTCAAATGATCTTCAAGCCTTGCGTTGGGCCTTTGCTCTTGGTGGAATTGGGTTGAAAGAGGCCTTGGTTGATTGCTCTTGGAGTTTGGAGAGGAACCAAAGTGAACCAATTGAACCGGGTTGGAGTTTTGCAAAAGTTGGAGTAAATGTTTGAGCAAAAGTTTGGTCTAACTTTTGCTCCAACTTTTCATATCAGCTAGCCTCTTTTGCTGATACCAACGTTGGTGCAAACGTTAGGGGTCTAACTTTTGCTCCAATGTTGGCCCTTCCTAGTGCACCTATGGCGCCAACGTTAGCCCAAAAGTTAGGGGTCTAACGTTGGCGCAAACCTTTGCTCCTCCTCTTGTATTTTCATGTGCCAACGTTAGCCCAAAAGTTAGGGGGCTAACGTTGGCGCAAACTTTTGGTGGCCAGGGAGGCTTTTCTCATGCCAACGTTAGCCCAAAAGTTAGGGGGCTAACGTTGGCGCAAACTTTTGGTGCCCAGGGGTGATCTTCATGTGCCAACGTTAGCCCAAAAGTTAGGGGTCTAACGTTGGCGCAAACTTTAGGTGCCCAGGGAGTGATTTTCAAGTTCTAACGTTAGCCCAAAAGTTAGGGGTCTAACTTTGAGGCTAACTTTTCACCCAAAAGTTTGTGCAAAAGTTTGAGGCTAACTTTAGGTCCAACTTTTTGCTTCCTAGTTCAATTTCACTTATTCCATTGTCCTCTCTTTACTCCTAGCTATTCCTTCTTGCTTCAACCTTTCTTCAAGCTTTCTTCACCTATCATTAATCAACCAAACACATCAAAGCTATGCTCAAAATCATGAGATATTCATTCTATCCTAATATGCAACCATTATGGCATCAAATCTCATGAAATAGCATGAATTCATACATAGTTGATTCAATCAAAGGAAGCATGAAAATCTACCCAAATTGGCTTGCTTAGAGCTCAAGAAAGTGCATAATTCAATTGAAAACAAAAGAAAAAGACTAGTGAAACTAGGCTAAGATGACTTGTCATCACAACACCAAACTTAAAGCTTGCTTGTCCCCAAGCAAGAAAAGATTTATTGAGAAGAAAGAGTGGAATGGAAGAGGATGTTCATGCTAGCAGAGTATTATTGGTAGTTCATGGGGTTTTGTGTGGATATGCAAACACTCACTTCTTATTGACTCTTAGGCCTAGAAAGTCTCCTTCAAGCCTCAAGTAACATACTGCTATAACCTCTCATTATTCCTTTATCCTTGGCTATTACTTTTTTCAAAAGCTTTATTTGAGTGTCATGTGTAGCAAGTTCATTTTCTTTTCTGTATACTTGACACATTATTCACCATAGACACTTGGCTCACATTCCCTTTTAAACATTGATGCCCAGCACCTCTTTGGGTTACTAAATGCCTTGTAGTTAGGTTGCTCTTGATAGTGGACTTTCAGCTGATGATCCCGGATTAGTTAATCCAAGTCACCAAGTGTTGATGCACTCCAAAGAGCTTACTAATCCAAGCAGATCCTAGTACAAAGACACCACAGGCATATATTTTAAGGTTCAAGCTATTGGTGTCCAGCTTTGTTTCTTTTTTTTTTCTCTGCCACTTTTTGGCTATCTCTTTTCTTTCTTTCTTTTTGTTTTTCTTTCTAACCAAGGATCTTTATTGAATTGAGATTCATAGACAGTAGGCCACTTTATATTCAGAAGGAGACATCCTAGTTCTTTTATTCACTAAAAGTGAGATATTATACAGTCACACACACATACCACCACTTACTTTAATCATACTTCTATCTGACAGAGAACTATCTCACTTCACCTTCAAACATTTCTTTTATTGATTTAAAGATGCAGGGGACAGAACATGCTTTTAGTCAAGTGGAAGTAAACACACAAGCACATACTTAAGCTAGCTCACTTATTTTAAGAGTGATTCTACTTATATTAGATGAACATTTTAACAAAACACAACTCAAGACATTTTTCCACAGCAAGAGTTAAGTGTGAATACAACCTATTGGTTTGCAGTTCCTTTGTCCTCCCTTCTGTTGTGCCTACATAGTGTCCTCAAATGGTGATGAATTCCCTGCACAATTCTCACAAGTTGCTTGCTTCTCAAGCCCTTAGGTGACCAGTTAGTATTGAGTGTGGCTTGTGGATTTAATTTGGTGTGGGGACACCAAACTTAATTTCTTGCCACTTCTCTTGATACAACAAGTTAACTTTAGGCAAAATCTTGTGTCCTTGCTAAAGGTTATGCAGTTAAGACTAAAAAGCAGTTAATTTGTTGAATAATCTGTTTGATTGCTAGCAATGTGCAGGAAGTTAGAATGTACTTTTGAATGAGGTTCTGGTGGAACACCAAACTTAAAATCCTACATTCTCCCCTAAGTTGTTTTTGGTGTGCAACACCAAACTTAGCTCCTTGCAATACATATCAATTATTCAACATTTTTATTGAAAAGTTATGAAAAGAAAACTACCTCAGGTTGGGTTGCCTCCCAACAAGCGCTCTTTTATTGTCACTAGCTTGACATCTTTCAATTCTTTTCAAGAGGGCTGTAGGTTCTGGACCTCTTTTTCCTTATCCCATTGTCCTCCCAAGTATAACTTTGCTCTGTGACCATTTACTGTGAATTCATTCTTTGTTGCCTCATCAAGCAGTTCAATACTCCCATAGGGAAAAACCTTTGTCACCAAGTATGGCCCAGTCCACTTAGACTTTAGTTTGAAAGGGAAAAGTTTAAGCCTTGAATTGTACAGGAGCACTTGCTGTCCTGGCTTGAATTCCTTCTTTGTGATCTTCTTGTCATGCCACCTCTTAGCTCTCTCCTTGTATATCTTAGCACTTTCATAAGCGTCTAGCCTGATTCATCTATCTCATTTAGTTGTAACAACCTTTTCTCTCCTGCAGCTTGGGGATCAAGGTTGAGGAGTTTAGTGGCCCAAAAAGCTCTGTGTTGAAGCTCTACAGGGAGGTGGCAGGATTTGCCATACAAAAGCTGAAAGGGTGACTTGCCAATAGGAGTTTTAAAAGCTGTCCTATATGCCCACAATGCATCCTCTAGCTTTCTAGCCCAATCTTTTCTTGTGATTCCCACTGTTTTTTCTAGGATTTTCTTTAATTCCCTATTTGCCCGTTCAGCTTGGCCGTTAGTCTGAGGGTGGTAGGGTGTGGCTATCTTATGGATTACTCCATATTTGTGGAGGAGTTTTTCCATCTGTTTGTTGCAGAAGTGACCACCACCATCACTAACAAGCCCCTTGGGTACTCCATATCTTGTAAAAATGTGCTTTTTAAGGAATTGGAGGACGATCTGTGCATCACAGGTAGTCGTGCCTATGGCTTCCACCCACTTTGAGACGTACTCCACTGCTACTAAGATGTATCTGAAAGAGTAGGAAGGGGGAAAGAGTCCCATGAAGTCAATTCCCCATAGGTCGAACAATTCTAATTCCAAGATGAAGTTTTGAGGCATCTCATTTCTTCTTGTTAACCCTCCTGTTTTCTGACATTCATTACATTGGTGAACATATTCTCTGGCATCTTTGAAGATAGTTGGCCAATAGAAGCCACTTTGCAGTACTTTTGCAGCTGTTTTTTCTGGGCCAAAGTGTCCACCATAAGCTGAACCATGACAATGCCACAAGATGTCCCTTATTTCACTCTCGGGACGCACCTTCTGATTACTCCATCAGAGCATCTCTTGAACAGGAAGGGTTCATCCCATGAAAATTTCCTTGCTTCATTGATTAACCTCTTCACTTGTTGCTTAGAGAACTCTTGAGGTATCTTCCTTCCAACTTTGTAGTTTGCTATGTCAGCAAACCAAGGTGCTTGCTGGATCTGTAAGAGGTGTTCATCTGGAAAGCTTTCATTTACGGGCTGAGAAGCTTTTTGAATTGTTTCATGTGGTAGCCTTGATAGATGATCAGCAACCCAGTTTTCAGTGCCCTTCCTATCTCTTATCTCGATGTCAACTCTTGTAAGAGCAATATCACCTGATGAGTCTCGGTTTAGCATCCTGTTTTGACATCAATTACTTAAGTGCAGCATGGTCAGTATAAACCACAACTTTGGATCCTATCAAGTATGACCTAAACTTATCAAATGCATAAACTACAGCTAGCAACTCCTTCTCTGTTGTGGTGTAATTTTTTTGGGCATCATTCAACACTTTACTTGCATAATATATAACATGATGCAGATTTCCTTTCTTTTGCCCAAGTACAGCACCAATTGCAAGGTCACTTGCATCACACATGAGTTCAAAAGGTAATTTCCAATCTGGAGGTGTGATGATTGGTGTTGTCGTGAGTTTATGTTTTAGGGTTTCAAAGGCATGCCGGCAGTTTTCATCAAACACAAAAGGGTTATCAAGCATTAACAGATTACTTAAAGGTTTGGCTATTTTTGAAAAGTCCTTGATAAACCTTCTATAAAATCCGGCATGTCCCAAGAAACTTCTAACAGATTTCACATTAATTGGTGGAGGGAGTTTTTCTATTATTTCAACCTTTGCCTTATCAACCTCTATCCCTTTTCTTGAAACTTTATGGCCAAGGACAATCCCTTCGGGTACCATGAAATGGCATTTCTCCCAGTTTAAAACCAAATTAGTTTCTTGGCACCGTTTCAAGACAAGGGTTAAATGGTTCAGGCAAGCATTAAAATTATCACCAAAAACAGAAAAGTCATCCATGAAGACCTCTAGAAATTTTTCGACCATATCAGAGAAAATGGATAGCATACACCTTTGAAATGTGGCAGGGGCGTTGCAAAGCCCAAAGGGCATCCTTCGGTATGCAAAGACTCCAAATGGGCATGTAAAGGCAGTCTTCTCTTGGTCCTTGGGGTCCACCACTATTTGATTATACCCAGAATATCCATCCAAAAAGCAATAGTAGGCATGACCGGCCAGCCGTTCCAACATCTGATCAATGAATGGAAGAGGGAAATGGTCCTTTCTGGTGGCATCATTCAATCTTCTATAGTCTATGCACATCCTCCATCCAGTCACTGTTCTAGTAGGAATCAACTCATTCTTCTCATTGGTGATGACCGTCATTCCTCCTTTCTTTGGTACAACTTGAACCGGGCTCACCCATGGGCTGTCAGATATTGGGAAGATTATCCCTGCATTCCACAACTTCATTACTTCTTTCTGGACAACTTCCTTCATTGTGGATTTAGCCTTCTTTGAGGTTGAACCACTGGTTTGGAATTATCTTCCAAGAGGATTTTATGCATACATACTGCAGGCTGATTCCTTTCAGGTCATCATGGTCCATCCTAAAGCATCTTTGTGCTTTAGTCATGAGTCTTTTTTCTTTGTAGATGAATTATGATCATGAAACTTTCTATTGCTAGAATGCATATTTGAGATGGTATGGTTTCTTCTTGTTTTTTTTTTTTTTGTCTGTTTTCATTTGTCATGAAGTCTCATACTTGTCTTCTGTTGCCCTTGATTCCTTCTTGTTTGAGAATTTCTTCGCATTTTTCACCAGCTCTCTATCATTCACTTTTAGTAGTCCTCTTGTCAGGATCTTTGCATTGATTGAAAATTTATGACATTTTTCATTTGGACCCTGAAGTCATTTTTCCTTTTTCTATATTGGTCTTGCTTGTGTAGAAATGCTTCCAAATATTGAGTCTTCCTTCTTTCAGTATCAAATCAAAATTGCTGGAGATAATTCCCACCCACCAAATCTCCAATTCCATTGGGTGTCTTTGGATTTCGCTGACATGATCCTGGTGGGTTTAGCTCTTATATCAAGCTTTCATATAAAAGGATTAAATAGCTGCACCAAGGTCACAAGAGCTTGTTGAGAATTGTTGCCATGTGCATGACCTAAAACCCCCGGATCCTTGAGTTTTGGTGGAATGCCCGTTGAATCACAGCACTACATTCCTCGGTGAGTAATATGGTTTCCCTCTCAAGCCAACTTCTTTTCTTGTTGATAAGCTCCTTTAAAAATTTGGCATACAGAGGCATTTGCTCAAGTGCTTCAGCCAAGGGGATATTGATTTCCAGCTTCTTGAAGGTCTCAAGGAACTTGTGGAAATGCTGGTCCTTAACCTCTTTGTTGAATCTCTGAGGATATGGAGTGGAGGTGTGATGCTCTTTCCTATTTGCTGCTGTCCCTGAGTCATTTCCTTGAGCTATGTGGCTGGTTGTCCTTCTCTTTAAGTTTCTCAGTGCTTTTGTTGGCACCACAACTTGCTCATTAGCTTTATCTGCTTTTGTTTGCTCCTCATCCTCTGTTGGTTCTTTGATGCTCCCTGTTTGCTTTTTGTAGTGTCATTGTTGCTCATCACGTTCTCCCACTCCTTAATTGTATTGCCTTGCATTCCTCCTTGGGATTTGGATGTGTCACTGGGCAGTGAGCTTGAAGGTCTCTCAACAGAAATTTGCTTGGAGAGTTGCCCATCTGCTCTCTAGTTTTTAGTGATGCTTCATGGTTTTTGTTTGTTATTTCTGGTTATCATTTTGTCTATCAGGTCTCCAAGTTGGTGAGTCTTTGGGGTTCAGGTGTGCTTGTGGTGGTTGTGAACGTGTGGTGGATATAAGCATTTTGTTGGTTTGGTTAGTGGGTTGGTATGTTGAGATTGGGTATTGTTTGAGGTTTTCTATAATGTTTTGGTTAATTTGCTGTGTTAATTTTGGTTGTTTCTTGGTTTTTTGTTTGATTCCTTGCATGGTTGTTGTTTGGTTGTGAGTCTCCATCTGAGGGGGGTATTTCCATGAGGGTTGTAAGAATCAAAAAATTATTTTGCTGATGCATGTACTATTGTTCTTTTTTGTCCTCTTGAATTTCTATTTTGCCCCATTGGTTGATGGTTGCTAGTGTTAACTGCTGCAACTTGGAGCTATCAATCCTCTTGGTCATTTGCTCAAATTGTTGTTGAATTTGCTGCTGGCATTAATTTGTTCTGAGCCAGGATTGAATCCACTCCTTCTAGCTCCATTACTCCTCTTCTTTGTGATGGTTGCGGCTTCTTTGATGAGCAAAGAAATATTGGTTGTTAGCCACCATATCAATGAGTTTTGAGCCTCCTCTGCAGTTTTCATGAGTTGCAAGGAACCTCCAGCTGAATGATCCAAAGCTTCCTGGGATTTCAATGTTAAGCCTTCATAGAAGTTTTGCAGCTTCTCCCATTCATTAAACATGGCAGGGGGCATTTTCTGACTAGAGCCTTGTACCTCTCCCATGCCTCATAAATGGGTTCAGCCTCCATTTGTGTAAATGTTTGTACCTCAGCTTCAACCTTTAATCCTCTGAGGTGGATAAAACTGGCAAGGAACTTGGTTACCAAATCATCCAGTTGTTGATGCTGTCCCTTGGAAACGATTCCAACCATTGAGTGGCCTTGTCCCTGAGAGAGAATGGGAATAGCATCAGTTTGTAACTGTCAAGGAGGCACACCTAGTTTTGACAGTGTTAATATCCTCAAAAGGTGGATAAGTGTTGTGGGGTCTTCAAGTGACCTCCACAAAGAGCAATTGTTCTGAACCAAATGATATTGTGGCTTAAGTTAAAATTGTTTGCATGACTTTGAGCCAAATGCTGCTTCACAATGTCTAGGATTTGCAAAGTATAGGAGGCCAAAACTCTCCTCGGTGGGTTTCATTGTTTTGTCTCTCCCCCTGGTGGTTTCGTTGAATGTTCTCATCTCTTGAAATTCTTCGTTGATTCCTCTTCTCAACAATATTTTTCCCTCTTTTCATCTTCTTACCTTTGAGGTTTTTCATCTTGTTCATGAAATTTAGTGTGTTTCTTCTTGTACCTGAATACAAGCATAACATAAGAAACACACAAACAGTGATACTTCAATTACTGCTAAAATTGAAGTTTTAGTTTAGTTTAAGCAAAAATCAAACAGTTAGTGGGTTAATCAAAAATTAAAAAAAAGTGCTTGATCTAAACTAACCACCTCACTTAATCATTGTCAATCTAATCAATACCCCGGCAACGGGCCAAAAACTTGATGTGCGGTAACAATCCGACACAAAAACTCCACCGCAAGTGCACGGGTCGCATCAAGTAATAAAAACTCACGGGAGTGAGGTCGATCCCAACAGGGAATTGAAGGATTGAGCAATTTTAGTTTAGTGGTTGATTTAGTCAGCGAATCAAGAATTTGGTTGAGGGATTTAATGATTTGCAGAATTTAAATTGCACTGAAAGTAAAAGGGAATGTGTAGATTTCATGAAATTTAAGAGAGCAAGAATTAAATTGTGAATCTTAAAGAACAAGAATATAAATTGCAGAAATTTAGAATGCAAGAAATGTAAATTAGGAATCTTAAATTGCCAAGAAATGTAAATGACTTGAATTATAAGGGAATTGGGAATTGGATTTGCAGAAATTAAACAAGGCAAAGTAAATTGCATCAAACAGAAGAGTAAAAGGGTTTGGGATTGAGTTGAATCTGAAACAGAAGAGTAAATGAACATAAAAGTAATAAATAGAGAATTGGAAATTGGAAATTCAGATCTCAAGACCCAAGAGACTAGATAAACCGAGTCTAGATCTCAATGCCTTCCTAGATCCAACAAGAACACTTGCAAAGAAATTGTAAAATTGCAAAAAGTAGATGAAGAGCAATTAACAGAAATTTAAACTCAATTATGCAGTAAGAAACAGAGAGATCCAAGGATGAGATTGAAAAGAATTTTTCAATTCTCCAACCCAAGATCCAAGACAAAGTAATTGAAATTGAAACATAAAAAACTAAGAGAAGAGAATGGAATTCTCCTTCCCCGAAACTAAGAAATTAAAATTCAGTCAATACCCAAAAGCTCTTCCGAAAACTCTAAATGAAAAACTAAGAAGGAAAACTAAAAGAAGAGCTCTCACAGAAACTTGAATTCTATCCTATTTATACACTTTCTTCAAATGATCTTCAAGCCTTGAGTTGGGCCTTTGCTCTTGGTGGAATTGGGTTGAAAGAGGCCTTGGTTGATTGCTCTTGGAGTTTGGAGAGGAACCAAAAGTGAACCAATGAACGGGTTGGAGTTTTGCAAAGTGGAAGTAAAAGTTTGAGCAAAAGTTAGGGGTCTAACTTTGCTCCAACTTTTCATATCAGCTAGCCTCTTTGCTGATACCAACGTTTGGTGGCAAAAGTTAGGGGCTAACTTTGCTCCAACGTTGGCCCTTCTAGTGCACCTATGGCGCCAACAGTTAGCCCAAAAGTTAGGGGTCTAACGTTGGCGCAAACTTTCGCTCCTCCTCTTGTATTTTTCATGTGCCAACGTTAGCCCAAAAGTTAGGGGC
>NC_092045.1:58329909-58428792 GCF_003086295.3 Arachis hypogaea
TTCATTTTCTTTTCTGTATACTTGACACATTATTCACCATAGACACTTGGCTCACATTCCCTTTTAAACATTGATGCCCAGCACCTCTTTGGGTTACTAAATGCCTTGTAGTTAGGTTGCTCTTGATAGTGGACTTTCAGCTGATGATCCCGGATTAGTTAATCCAAGTCACCAAGTGTTGATGCACTCCAAAGAGCTTACTAATCCAAGCAGATCCTAGTACAAAGACACCACAGGCATATATTTTAAGGTTCAAGCTATTGGTGTCCAGCTTTGTTTCTTTTTTTTTCTCTGCACTTTTTGGCTATCTCTTTTCTTTCTTTCTTTTTGTTTTTCTTTCTAACCAAGGATCTTTATTTAATTGAGATTCATAGACAGTAGGCCACTTTATATTCAGAAGGAGACATCCTAGTTCTTTTATTCACTAAAAGTGAGATATTATACAGTCACACACACATACCACCACTTACGTTAATCATACTTCTATCTACAGAGAACTATCTCACTTCAGCTTCAACATTTCTTTTATTGATTTAAAGATGCAGGGCAGAACATGCTTTTAGTCAATTGAGTTAACACACAAGCACAACTTAATGCTAGTCATTATTTTAAAGTGATTCTACTTATATAGATAACATTTTTAACAAAACACAACTCAAGACATTTTTCCACAGCAAGAGTTAAGTGTGAATACACCTATTGTTTGCAGTTCCTTGTCCTCCTTCTTGTGCCTACATAGTGTCCTCAAATGGTGATGAATTCCCTGCACAATTTCACAAGTTGCTTGCTTCTCAAGCCTTAGGTGACCGTTAGTTTGAGTGTGGCTGTGGATTTATTTGGTTGACACCAAACTTAATTTCTGCCACTTCTTATACACAAGTTACTTTAGGCAAATCTTATGTCCTTGCAAAGTTATGATTAGATAAAAGCAGTTATTTTGTTGAATAATCTTTTGATTATTAGCAATGTGCAGGAAGTTAGAATGTACTTTTGAATGAGGTTCTGGTGGAACACCAAACTTAAAATCCTACATTCCCCTAAGTTTGTTTTTTGGTGTGCAACACCAAACTTAGCTCCTTGCAATACATATCAATTATTCAACATTTTTATTGAAAAAGTTATGAAAAGAAAACTACCTCAGGTTGGGTTGCCTCCAAACAAGCGCTCTTTTATTGTCACTAGCTTGACATCTTTCAATTCTTTTCAAGAGGGCTGTAGGTTCTGGACCTCTTTTTCCTTATTCCCATTGTCCTCCAAGTATAAACTTTGCTCTGTGACCATTTACTATGAATTCATTCTTTGTTGCCTCATCAAGCAGTTCAATACTCCATAGGGAAAACCTTTGTCACCAAGTTATGGCCCAGTCACATTAGACTTTAGTTTGCCAGGAAAAGTTTAAGCCTTGAATTGTACAGGAGCACTTACTGTCCTGGCTTGAATTCTTCTTTGTGATCTTCTTTATGCACCTCTAGCTTCTCCTTGTATATCTTAGCACTTCATAAGCGTCTAGCTGAATTCATCTATCTCATTTATTGTAACAACCTTTTCTCTCCTGCAGCTTGGGGATCAGGTTGAGGAGTTTAGTGGCCCAAAAGCTCTGTGTTCAAGGCTCTACAGGGAGGTGGCAGGATTTGCCATACAAAAGCTGAAAGGGTGACTTGCCAATAGAGTTTTTAAAAGCTGTCCTATATGCCCACAATGCATCCTCTAGCTTTCTAGCCCAATCTTTTCTTGTGATTCCCATGTTTTCTCTAGGATTTTCTTTAATTCCTATTTGCCAGTTCAGCTTGGCTGTTAGTCTGAGGGTGGTAGGGTGTGGCTACCTTATGGATTACTCCATATTTGTGGAGGAGTTTTTCCATCTGTTTGTTGCAGAAGTGACCACCACCATCACTAACAAGCCCCTTGGGTACTCATATCTTGTAAAATGTGCTTTTTAAGGAATTGGAGGACGATCTGTGCATCACAGGTAGTCGTGGCTATGGCTTCCACCCACTTTGAGACGTATTCCATGCTACTAAGATGTATCTGAAAGAGTAGGAAGGGGAAAGGGTCCCATGAAGTCAATTCCCCATAGGTCGAACATTCTAATTCCAAGATGAGTTTTGAGGCATCTATTTCTTTTGTTAACCCTCCTATTTTCTGACATTCATTACATTGGTGAACATATTCTCTGGCATCTTTGAAGATAGTTGGCCAATAGAAGCACTTTGCAGTACTTTTGCAGCTGTTTTTCTGGGCCAAAGTGTCCACCATAAGCTGAACCATGACAATGCCACAAGATGTCCCTTATTTCACTCTCGGGAACGCACCTTCTGATTACTCCATCAGAGCATCTCTTGAACCGGAAGGGTTCATCCCATGAAAAATTTCCTTGCTTCATTGATTAACTCTTCACTTGTTGCTTAGAGAACTCTTGAGGTATCTTCCTTCCAACTTTGTAGTTTCTATGTCAGCAAACCAAGGTGCTTGCTGGATCTGAGAGGTGTTCATCTGGAAAGCTTTCATTTACGGGCTGAGAAGCTTTTTGAATTGTTTCATGTGGTAGCCTTGATAGATGATCAGCAACCCAGTTTTCAGTGCCCTTCCTATCTCTTATCTCGATGTCAAACTCTTGTAAGAGCAATATCCACCTGATGAGTCTCGGTTTAGCATCCTGTTTTGACATCAAATACTTAAGTGCATCATGGTCAGTATAAACCACAACTTTGGATCCTATCAAGTATGACCTAAACTTATCAAATGCATAAACTACAGCTAGCAACTCCTTCTCTGTTGTGGTGTAATTTTTTTGGGCATCATTCAACACTTTACTTGCATAATATATAACATGATGCAGATTTCCTTTCTTTTGCCCAAGTACAGCACCAATTGCAAGGTCACTTGCATCACACATGAGTTCAAAAGGTAATTTCCAATCTGGAGGTGTGATGATTGGTGCTGTCGTGAGTTTATGTTTTAGGGTTTCAAAGGCATGCCGGCAGTTTTCATCAAACACAAAAGGGTTATCAAGCATTAACAGATTACTTAAAGGTTTGGCTATTTTTGAAAAGTCCTTGATAACCTTCTATAAAATCTGGCATGTCCAAGAAACTTCTAACAGATTTCACATTAATTGGTGGAGGGAGTTTTTCTATTATTTCAACCTTTGCCTTATCAACCTCTATCCCTTTTCTTGAAACTTTATGGCCAAGGACAATCCCTTCGGGTACCATGAAATGGCATTTCTCCCAGTTTAAAACCAAATTAGTTTCTTGGCACCGTTTCAAGACAAGGGTTAAATGGTTCAGGCAAGCATTAAAATTATCACCAAAAACAGAAAAGTCATCCATGAAGACCTCTAGAGATTTTTCGACCATATCAGAGAAAATGGATAGCATACACCTTTGAAATGTGGCAGGGGCGTTGCAAAGCCCAAAGGGCATCCTTCGGTATGCAAAGACTCCAAATGGGCATTTAAAGGCAGTCTTCTCTTGGTCCTTGGGGTCCACCACTATTTGATTATACCCAGAATATCCATCCAAAAAGCAATAGTAGGCATGACCGGCCAGCCGTTCCAACATCTGATCAATGAATGGAAGAGGGAAATGGTCCTTTCTGGTGGCATCATTCAATCTTCTATAGTCTATGCACATCCTCCATCCAGTCACTGTTCTAGTAGGAATCAACTCATTCTTCTCATTGGTGATGACCGTCATTCCTCCTTTCTTTGGTACAACTTGAACCGGGCTCACCCATGGGCTGTCAGATATTGGGAAGATTATCCCTGCATTCCACAACTTCATTACTTCTTTCTGGACAACTTCCTTCATTGTGGGATTTAGCCTTCTTTGAGGTTGAACCACTGGTTTGGAATTATCTTCCAAGAGGATTTTATGCATACATACTGCAGGGCTGATTCCTTTCAGGTCATCAATGGTCCATCCTAAAGCATCTTTGTGAGCTTTGAGTACATTAAGAAGCTCTCCTCTTCCTTCTTTGTCAGGGATGAATTAATGATCACTGGGAAACTTTCTGATGTGCCTAGAAATGCATATTTGAGATGGGGGGTAGTGGTTTCAGTTCTTGTTTTCGTACTTCTTCCTTCTTGTCCTGTTTTTCATCTTGCTCAATGAAGGTCTCAGCTACTTGTTCTTCTGTTGCCCCTTGATTTCCTTCTTGCTCTTGAGAATTTTCTTCCAGCATTTCTTCCACCAAGCTCTCTATCATATCCACTTTTACGTAGTCCTCTTGCTCAGGAATCTGTTGCATTGACTTGAAAACATTTATGACCATTTGTTCATTATGGACCCTGAAGATCATTTCTCCTTTTTCTACATCAATGATGGCTCTTGCTGTGTGTAGAAATGGCCTTCCCAAAATGATTGAGTCACTTCCTTCCTCTTCAGTATCCAAAATCACAAAATCTGCTGGGAAGATAAATTCCCCAACCTTCACCAACAGATTCTCCACAATTCATTAGGTGTCTTGATGGAACTGTCAGCCATGACTAATGATATCCTGGTGGTTTAAGCTCTTCTATATCAAGCTTTTCATCATTAAAAGAGGCATTAAATTGATGCTGGCACCAAGGTCACAGAGAGCTTTGTTGAGATTGTTTTGCCAATGGTGCATGACACTACAAGCCCCGGATCCTTGAGTTTTGGTGGAATGCCCGTTGAATCACAGCACTACATTCTCGGTGAGTATATGGTTTCCCTCTCAAGCCAACTTCTTTTCTTGTTGATAAGCTCCTTTAAAAATTTGGCATACAGAGGCATTTGCTCAAGTGCTTCAGCCAAGGGGATATTGATTTCCAGCTTCTTGAAGGTCTCAAGGAACTTGTGGAAATGCTGGTCCTTAACCTCTTTGTTGAATCTCTGAGGATATGGCAGTGGAGGTGTGATGCTCTTTCCTATTTGCTACTGTCCCTGAGTCATTTCCCTTGAGCTATGTGGCTGGTTGTCCTTCTCTTTAAGTTTCTCAGTGCTTTTGTTTGGCACCACAACTTGCTCATTAGCTTTATCTGCTTTTGTTTGCTACTCATCCTCTGTTGGTTCTTTGATGCTCCCTGTTTGCTTCTTTGTAGTGTCATTGTTTCTCATCAACGTTCTCCCACTCCTTAATTGAATTGCCTTGCATTCCTCCTTGGGATTTAGGATTGCGTCACTGGGCAGTGAGCTTGAAGGTCTCTCAACAGAAATTTGCTTGGAGAGTTGCCCAATCTGCCTCTCTAGGCTTTTTAGTGATGCTTCATGGTTTTTGTTTGTTATTTCCTGGTGTTTCATCATTTTGTCTATCAAGGTCTCCAAGTTGGTGAGTCTTTGGGGTTCAAGTGGTGCTTGTGGTGGGTTGTGAACCGTGGATGGTAGATGATAAGCATTTTGGTTGGTAGGTTGGTTAGTGGGTTGGTACTGGTTGAGATTGGGGTAGTTGTTTTGAGGTTTTCTATAAGTGTTTTGGTTAATTTGCTGCTGGTTGAAATTTTGGTTGTTTCTTGGGTTGTTTTGGTTTGAGTTCCTCTGCCATGGTTGTTGGTTTTGGTTGTGAGTGTCTCCCCATCTGAGGTTGGGGTGATTCTTCCATGAGGGGTTGTAAGTATCACCATAGAATTCATTTTGACTTGAATGCATGTACTGGACTTGTTCTTGTTGTTGCTCCTCTTGAATTTCTTCATTTTGCCCCCATGTGGTTGATGGTTGGCTAGTGTTAACTGCTGCAACTTGGAGGCTATCAATCCTCTTGGTCATTTGCTCAAATTGTTGTTGAATTTGCTGCTGCATTAATTTGTTCTGAGCCAGGATTGAATCCACTCCTTCTAACTCCATTACTCCTCTTCTTTGTGATGGTTGGCGGCTTCTTTGATGAGCAAAGAAATATTGGTTGTTAGCCACCATATCAATGAGTTCTTGAGCCTCCTCTGCAGTTTTCATGAGTTGCAAGGAACCTCCAGCTGAATGATCCAAAGCTTCCTGGGATTTCAATGTTAAGCCTTCATAGAAGTTTTGCAGCTTCTCCCATTCATTAAATATGGCAGGGGGGCATTTTCTGACTAGAGCCTTGTACCTCTCCCATGCCTCATAAATGGGTTCAGCCTCCATTTGTGTAAATGTTTGTACCTCAGCCTTCAACCTTATAATCCTCTGAGGTGGATAAAACTTGGCAAGGAACTTGGTTACCAAATCATCCCAGTTGTTGATGCTGTCCCTTGGAAACGATTCCAACCATTGAGTGGCCTTGTCCCTGAGAGAGAATGGGAATAGCATCAGTTTGTAACTGTCAGGAGGCACACCATTAGTTTTGACAGTGTTACATATCCTCAAGAAGGTGGATAAGTGTTGGTGCGGGTCTTCAAGTGATCCTCCACCAAAAGAGCAATTGTTCTGAACCAAAGTGATGAGTTGTGGCTTAAGTTCAAAATTGTTTGCATTGACATTTGGAGCCAAAATGCTGCTTCCACAATGTCTAGGATTTGCAAAGGTATAGGAGGCCAAAACTCTCCTCTGGGGTGGGTTGTCATTGTTGTTGTCTGCTCCCCTGGTGGATTCGTTGAATGTTCCTCCATCTCTTGAAATTCTTCGTCTGATTCCTCTTCTCCAACAATATTTTTCCCTCTTTCAGCTCTTCTTAACCTTCTGAGAGTTCTTTCATCTTGTTCATGAAAATTTAGTGTGTTTCTTCTTGTACCTGACATACAAGCATAACATAAGAAACACACAAACCAGTGATACTTCAATCTACTGCTAAATTGAAGTTTTAGTTAGTTTAAGCAAAAAATCAAACAGTTAGTGGGTTAATCAAAAATTAAGAAAAAGTGCTTGATCTAAACTACCATCTCACTTAATCATTGTCAATCTAATCAATCCCCGGCAACGGCGCCAAAACTTGATGTGCGGAAAACGATCCAACACAAAACTCACCGGCAAGTGCACCGGGTCGCATCAAGTAATAAAAACTCACGGGAGTGAGGTCGATCCCACAGGGATTGAAGGATTGAGCAATTTTAGTTTAGTGGTTGATTTAGTCAAGCGAATCAAGATTTGGTTGAGGGATTTATGATTTGCAGAATTTAAATTGCACTGAAAGTAAAGGGAATGTGTAGATTTCATGAAATTAAAGAGAGCAAGAATTAAATTGCTGAATCTTAAAGAACAAGTAATATAAATTGCAGAAATTTAGAATGCAAGAAATGTAAATTGCGGAATCTTAAATTGCAAGAAATGTAAATGACTTGAATTGTAAAGGGAATTGGGAATTGGATTTGCAGAAATTAAACAAGGCAAAGTAAATTGCATCAAACAGAAGAGTAAAAGGGGTTTAGGATTGAGTTGAATCTGAAACAGAAGAGTAAATGAACATGAAAAGTAAGAAACAGAGAATTGGAAATTGGAAATTCAGATCTCAGGACCCAAGAGACTAGATAACCGAGTCTAGATCTCAATGCCTTCCTAGATCCAACAAAAACACTTGCAAAGAAATTGTAAATTGCAAAGAAAGTAGATGAAGAGCAATTAACAGAAATTTAAACTCAATTATGCAGTAAAGAAACAGAGAGATCCAAGGATGAGATTGAAACAGAATTTCTTCAATTCTCCAACCCAAGATCCAAGACAAAGTAATTGAAATTGAAAACAATAAAACTAAGAGGAAGAGAATGGAATTCTCCTTCCCCGAAACTAAGAAATTAAAATTCAGTCAATACCCAAAAGCTCTCCGAAAACTCTAAATGAAAACTAAAGGAAAACTAAAAAGAAGAGCTCTCCGAAGAACTTGAATTCTATCCTATTTATACACTTTCTTCAAATGATCTTCAAGCCTTGCGTTGGGCCTTTGCTCTTGGTGGAATTGGGTTGAAAGAGGCCTTGGTTGATTGCTCTTGGAGTTTGGAGAGGAACCAAAGTGAACCAATTGAACCGGGTTGGAGTTTTGCAAAAGTTGGAGTAAATGTTTGAGCAAAAGTTTGGTCTAACTTTTGCTCCAACTTTTCATATCAGCTAGCCTCTTTTGCTGATACCAACGTTGGTGCAAACGTTAGGGGTCTAACTTTTGCTCCAATGTTGGCCCTTCCTAGTGCACCTATGGCGCCAACGTTAGCCCAAAAGTTAGGGGTCTAACGTTGGCGCAAACCTTTGCTCCTCCTCTTGTATTTTCATGTGCCAACGTTAGCCCAAAAGTTAGGGGGCTAACGTTGGCGCAAACTTTTGGTGGCCAGGGAGGCTTTTCTCATGCCAACGTTAGCCCAAAAGTTAGGGGGCTAACGTTGGCGCAAACTTTTGGTGCCCAGGGGTGATCTTCATGTGCCAACGTTAGCCCAAAAGTTAGGGGTCTAACGTTGGCGCAAACTTTAGGTGCCCAGGGAGTGATTTTCAAGTTCTAACGTTAGCCCAAAAGTTAGGGGTCTAACTTTGAGGCTAACTTTTCACCCAAAAGTTTGTGCAAAAGTTTGAGGCTAACTTTAGGTCCAACTTTTTGCTTCCTAGTTCAATTTCACTTATTCCATTGTCCTCTCTTTACTCCTAGCTATTCCTTCTTGCTTCAACCTTTCTTCAAGCTTTCTTCACCTATCATTAATCAACCAAACACATCAAAGCTATGCTCAAAATCATGAGATATTCATTCTATCCTAATATGCAACCATTATGGCATCAAATCTCATGAAATAGCATGAATTCATACATAGTTGATTCAATCAAAGGAAGCATGAAAATCTACCCAAATTGGCTTGCTTAGAGCTCAAGAAAGTGCATAATTCAATTGAAAACAAAAGAAAAAGACTAGTGAAACTAGGCTAAGATGACTTGTCATCACAACACCAAACTTAAAGCTTGCTTGTCCCCAAGCAAGAAAAGATTTATTGAGAAGAAAGAGTGGAATGGAAGAGGATGTTCATGCTAGCAGAGTATTATTGGTAGTTCATGGGGTTTTGTGTGGATATGCAAACACTCACTTCTTATTGACTCTTAGGCCTAGAAAGTCTCCTTCAAGCCTCAAGTAACATACTGCTATAACCTCTCATTATTCCTTTATCCTTGGCTATTACTTTTTTCAAAAGCTTTATTTGAGTGTCATGTGTAGCAAGTTCATTTTCTTTTCTGTATACTTGACACATTATTCACCATAGACACTTGGCTCACATTCCCTTTTAAACATTGATGCCCAGCACCTCTTTGGGTTACTAAATGCCTTGTAGTTAGGTTGCTCTTGATAGTGGACTTTCAGCTGATGATCCCGGATTAGTTAATCCAAGTCACCAAGTGTTGATGCACTCCAAAGAGCTTACTAATCCAAGCAGATCCTAGTACAAAGACACCACAGGCATATATTTTAAGGTTCAAGCTATTGGTGTCCAGCTTTGTTTCTTTTTTTTTTCTCTGCCACTTTTTGGCTATCTCTTTTCTTTCTTTCTTTTTGTTTTTCTTTCTAACCAAGGATCTTTATTGAATTGAGATTCATAGACAGTAGGCCACTTTATATTCAGAAGGAGACATCCTAGTTCTTTTATTCACTAAAAGTGAGATATTATACAGTCACACACACATACCACCACTTACTTTAATCATACTTCTATCTGACAGAGAACTATCTCACTTCACCTTCAAACATTTCTTTTATTGATTTAAAGATGCAGGGGACAGAACATGCTTTTAGTCAAGTGGAAGTAAACACACAAGCACATACTTAAGCTAGCTCACTTATTTTAAGAGTGATTCTACTTATATTAGATGAACATTTTAACAAAACACAACTCAAGACATTTTTCCACAGCAAGAGTTAAGTGTGAATACAACCTATTGGTTTGCAGTTCCTTTGTCCTCCCTTCTGTTGTGCCTACATAGTGTCCTCAAATGGTGATGAATTCCCTGCACAATTCTCACAAGTTGCTTGCTTCTCAAGCCCTTAGGTGACCAGTTAGTATTGAGTGTGGCTTGTGGATTTAATTTGGTGTGGGGACACCAAACTTAATTTCTTGCCACTTCTCTTGATACAACAAGTTAACTTTAGGCAAAATCTTGTGTCCTTGCTAAAGGTTATGCAGTTAAGACTAAAAAGCAGTTAATTTGTTGAATAATCTGTTTGATTGCTAGCAATGTGCAGGAAGTTAGAATGTACTTTTGAATGAGGTTCTGGTGGAACACCAAACTTAAAATCCTACATTCTCCCCTAAGTTGTTTTTGGTGTGCAACACCAAACTTAGCTCCTTGCAATACATATCAATTATTCAACATTTTTATTGAAAAAGTTATGAAAAGAAAACTACCTCAGGTTGGGTTGCCTCCCAACAAGCGCTCTTTTATTGTCACTAGCTTGACATCTTTCAATTCTTTTCAAGAGGGCTGTAGGTTCTGGACCTCTTTTTCCTTATCCCATTGTCCTCCCAAGTATAACTTTGCTCTGTGACCATTTACTGTGAATTCATTCTTTGTTGCCTCATCAAGCAGTTCAATACTCCCATAGGGAAAAACCTTTGTCACCAAGTATGGCCCAGTCCACTTAGACTTTAGTTTGAAAGGGAAAAGTTTAAGCCTTGAATTGTACAGGAGCACTTGCTGTCCTGGCTTGAATTCCTTCTTTGTGATCTTCTTGTCATGCCACCTCTTAGCTCTCTCCTTGTATATCTTAGCACTTTCATAAGCGTCTAGCCTGAATTCATCTATCTCATTTAGTTGTAACAACCTTTTCTCTCCTGCAGCTTGGGGATCAAGGTTGAGGAGTTTAGTGGCCCAAAAAGCTCTGTGTTGAAGCTCTACAGGGAGGTGGCAGGATTTGCCATACAAAAGCTGAAAGGGTGACTTGCCAATAGGAGTTTTAAAAGCTGTCCTATATGCCCACAATGCATCCTCTAGCTTTCTAGCCCAATCTTTTCTTGTGATTCCCACTGTTTTTTCTAGGATTTTCTTTAATTCCCTATTTGCCCGTTCAGCTTGGCCGTTAGTCTGAGGGTGGTAGGGTGTGGCTATCTTATGGATTACTCCATATTTGTGGAGGAGTTTTTCCATCTGTTTGTTGCAGAAGTGACCACCACCATCACTAACAAGCCCCTTGGGTACTCCATATCTTGTAAAAATGTGCTTTTTAAGGAATTGGAGGACGATCTGTGCATCACAGGTAGTCGTGCCTATGGCTTCCACCCACTTTGAGACGTACTCCACTGCTACTAAGATGTATCTGAAAGAGTAGGAAGGGGGAAAGAGTCCCATGAAGTCAATTCCCCATAGGTCGAACAATTCTAATTCCAAGATGAAGTTTTGAGGCATCTCATTTCTTCTTGTTAACCCTCCTGTTTTCTGACATTCATTACATTGGTGAACATATTCTCTGGCATCTTTGAAGATAGTTGGCCAATAGAAGCCACTTTGCAGTACTTTTGCAGCTGTTTTTTCTGGGCCAAAGTGTCCACCATAAGCTGAACCATGACAATGCCACAAGATGTCCCTTATTTCACTCTCGGGAACGCACCTTCTGATTACTCCATCAGAGCATCTCTTGAACAGGAAGGGTTCATCCCATGAAAATTTCCTTGCTTCATTGATTAACCTCTTCACTTGTTGCTTAGAGAACTCTTGAGGTATCTTCCTTCCAACTTTGTAGTTTGCTATGTCAGCAAACCAAGGTGCTTGCTGGATCTGTAAGAGGTGTTCATCTGGAAAGCTTTCATTTACGGGCTGAGAAGCTTTTTGAATTGTTTCATGTGGTAGCCTTGATAGATGATCAGCAACCCAGTTTTCAGTGCCCTTCCTATCTCTTATCTCGATGTCAAACTCTTGTAAGAGCAATATCCACCTGATGAGTCTCGGTTTAGCATCCTGTTTTGACATCAATTACTTAAGTGCAGCATGGTCAGTATAAACCACAACTTTGGATCCTATCAAGTATGACCTAAACTTATCAAATGCATAAACTACAGCTAGCAACTCCTTCTCTGTTGTGGTGTAATTTTTTTGGGCATCATTCAACACTTTACTTGCATAATATATAACATGATGCAGATTTCCTTTCTTTTGCCCAAGTACAGCACCAATTGCAAGGTCACTTGCATCACACATGAGTTCAAAAGGTAATTTCCAATCTGGAGGTGTGATGATTGGTGTTGTCGTGAGTTTATGTTTTAGGGTTTCAAAGGCATGCCGGCAGTTTTCATCAAACACAAAAGGGTTATCAAGCATTAACAGATTACTTAAAGGTTTGGCTATTTTTGAAAAGTCCTTGATAAACCTTCTATAAAATCCGGCATGTCCCAAGAAACTTCTAACAGATTTCACATTAATTGGTGGAGGGAGTTTTTCTATTATTTCAACCTTTGCCTTATCAACCTCTATCCCTTTTCTTGAAACTTTATGGCCAAGGACAATCCCTTCGGGTACCATGAAATGGCATTTCTCCCAGTTTAAAACCAAATTAGTTTCTTGGCACCGTTTCAAGACAAGGGTTAAATGGTTCAGGCAAGCATTAAAATTATCACCAAAAACAGAAAAGTCATCCATGAAGACCTCTAGAAATTTTTCGACCATATCAGAGAAAATGGATAGCATACACCTTTGAAATGTGGCAGGGGCGTTGCAAAGCCCAAAGGGCATCCTTCGGTATGCAAAGACTCCAAATGGGCATGTAAAGGCAGTCTTCTCTTGGTCCTTGGGGTCCACCACTATTTGATTATACCCAGAATATCCATCCAAAAAGCAATAGTAGGCATGACCGGCCAGCCGTTCCAACATCTGATCAATGAATGGAAGAGGGAAATGGTCCTTTCTGGTGGCATCATTCAATCTTCTATAGTCTATGCACATCCTCCATCCAGTCACTGTTCTAGTAGGAATCAACTCATTCTTCTCATTGGTGATGACCGTCATTCCTCCTTTCTTTGGTACAACTTGAACCGGGCTCACCCATGGGCTGTCAGATATTGGGAAGATTATCCCTGCATTCCACAACTTCATTACTTCTTTCTGGACAACTTCCTTCATTGTGGGATTTAGCCTTCTTTGAGGTTGAACCACTGGTTTGGAATTATCTTCCAAGAGGATTTTATGCATACATACTGCAGGGCTGATTCCTTTCAGGTCATCAATGGTCCATCCTAAAGCATCTTTGTGAGCTTTGAGTACATTAAGAAGCTCTCCCTCTTCCTTCTTTGTCAGGGATGAATTAATGATCACTGGGAAACTTTCTGATGTGCCTAGAAATGCATATTTGAGATGGGGGGTAGTGGTTTCAGTTCTTGTTTTCGTACTTCTTCCTTTTTGTCCTGTTTTTCATCTTGCTCAATGAAGGTCTCAGCTACTTGTTCTTCTGTTGCCCCTTGATTTCCTTCTTGCTCTTGAGAATTTTCTTCCAGCATTTCTTCCACCAAGCTCTCTATCATATCCACTTTTACGTAGTCCTCTTGCTCAGGAATCTGTTGCATTGACTTGAAAACATTTATGACCATTTGTTCATTATGGACCCTGAAGATCATTTTTCCTTTTTCTACATCAATGATGGCTCTTGCTGTGTGTAGAAATGGCCTTCCCAAAATGATTGAGTCGCTTCCTTCCTCTTCAGTATCCAAAATCACAAAATCTGCTGGGAAGATAAATTCCCCAACCTTCACCAACAGATTCTCCACAATTCCATTGGGTGTCTTGATGGATCTGTCAGCCATGACTAATGACATCCTGGTGGGTTTAAGCTCTTCTATATCAAGCTTTCTCATCATTGAAAGAGGCATTAAATTGATGCTGGCACCAAGGTCACAGAGAGCTTTGTTGAGAATTGTTTTGCCAATGGTGCATGACACTACAAAGCCCCCCGGATCCTTGAGTTTTGGTGGAATGCCCCGTTGAATCACAGCACTACATTCCTCGGTGAGTAATATGGTTTCCCTCTCAAGCCAACTTCTTTTCTTGTTGATAAGCTCCTTTAAAAATTTGGCATACAGAGGCATTTGCTCAAGTGCTTCAGCCAAGGGGATATTGATTTCCAGCTTCTTGAAGGTCTCAAGGAACTTGTGGAAATGCTGGTCCTTAACCTCTTTGTTGAATCTCTGAGGATATGGCAGTGGAGGTGTGATGCTCTTTCCTATTTGCTGCTGTCCCTGAGTCATTTCCCTTGAGCTATGTGGCTGGTTGTCCTTCTCTTTAAGTTTCTCAGTGCTTTTGCTTGGCACCACAACTTGCTCATTAGCTTTATCTGCTTTTGTTTGCTCCTCATCCTCTGTTGGTTCTTTGATGCTCCCTGTTTGCTTCTTTGTAGTGTCATTGTTGCTCATCAACGTTCTCCCACTCCTTAATTGTATTGCCTTGCATTCCTCCTTGGGATTTGGGATTGTGTCACTGGGCAGTGAGCTTGAAGGTCTCTCAACAGAAATTTGCTTGGAGAGTTGCCCAATCTGCCTCTCTAGGATTTTTAGTGATGCTTCATGGTTTTTGTTTGTTATTTCCTGGTGTTTCATCATTTTGTCTATCAAGGTCTCCAAGTTGGTGAGTCTTTGGGGTTCAGGTGGTGCTTGTGGTGGGTTGTGAACCGTGGATGGTGGATGATAAGCATTTTGGTTGGTAGGTTGGTTAGTGGGTTGGTACTGGTTGAGATTGGGGTAGTTGTTTTGAGGTTTTCTATAAGTGTTTTGGTTAATTTGCTGCTGGTTGAAATTTTGGTTGTTTCTTGGGTTGTTTTGGTTTGAGTTCCTCTGCCATGGTTGTTGGTTTTGGTTGTGAGTGTCTCCCCATCTGAGGTTGGGGTGATTCTTCCATGAGGGGTTGTAAGTATCACCATAGAATTCATTTTGACTTGAATGCATGTACTGGACTTGTTCTTGTTGTTGCTCCTCTTGAATTTCTTCATTTTGCCCCCATGTGGTTGATGGTTGGCTAGTGTTAACTGCTGCAACTTGGAGGCTATCAATCCTCTTGGTCATTTGCTCAAATTGTTGTTGAATTTGCTGCTGCATTAATTTGTTCTGAGCCAGGATTGAATCCACTCCTTCTAACTCCATTACTCCTCTTCTTTGTGATGGTTGGCGGCTTCTTTGATGAGCAAAGAAATATTGGTTGTTAGCCACCATATCAATGAGTTCTTGAGCCTCCTCTGCAGTTTTCATGAGTTGCAAGGAACCTCCAGCTGAATGATCCAAAGCTTCCTGGGATTTCAATGTTAAGCCTTCATAGAAGTTTTGCAGCTTCTCCCATTCATTAAACATGGCAGGGGGGCATTTTCTGACTAGAGCCTTGTACCTCTCCCATGCCTCATAAATGGGTTCAGCCTCCATTTGTGTAAATGTTTGTACCTCAGCCTTCAACCTTATAATCCTCTGAGGTGGATAAAACTTGGCAAGGAACTTGGTTACCAAATCATCCCAGTTGTTGATGCTGTCCCTTGGAAACGATTCCAACCATTGAGTGGCCTTGTCCCTGAGAGAGAATGGGAATAGCATCAGTTTGTAACTGTCAGGAGGCACACCATTAGTTTTGACAGTGTTACATATCCTCAAGAAGGTGGATAAGTGTTGGTGCGGGTCTTCAAGTGATCCTCCACCAAAAGAGCAATTGTTCTGAACCAAAGTGATGAGTTGTGGCTTAAGTTCAAAATTGTTTGCATTGACATTTGGAGCCAAAATGCTGCTTCCACAATGTCTAGGATTTGCAAAGGTATAGGAGGCCAAAACTCTCCTCTGGGGTGGGTTGTCATTGTTGTTGTCTGCTCCCCCTGGTGGATTCGTTGAATGTTCCTCCATCTCTTGAAATTCTTCGTCTGATTCCTCTTCTCCAACAATATTTTTCCCTCTTTCAGCTCTTCTTAACCTTCTGAGAGTTCTTTCATCTTGTTCATGAAAATTTAGTGTGTTTCTTCTTGTACCTGACATACAAGCATAACATAAGAAACACACAAACCAGTGATACTTCAATCTACTGCTAAATTGAAGTTTTAGTTAGTTTAAGCAAAAAATCAAACAGTTAGTGGGTTAATCAAAAATTAAGAAAAAGTGCTTGATCTAAACTACCACCTCACTTAATCATTGTCAATCTAATCAATCCCCGGCAACGGGGCCAAAAACTTGATGTGCGGTAAACGATCCGACACAAAACTCACCGGCAAGTGCACCGGGTCGCATCAAGTAATAAAAACTCACGGGAGTGAGGTCGATCCCACAGGGATTGAAGGATTGAGCAATTTTAGTTTAGTGGTTGATTTAGTCAAGCGAATCAAGATTTGGTTGAGGGATTTATGATTTGCAGAATTTAAATTGCACTGAAAGTAAAGGGAATGTGTAGATTTCATGAAATTAAAGAGAGCAAGAATTAAATTGCTGAATCTTAAAGAACAAGTAATATAAATTGCAGAAATTTAGAATGCAAGAAATGTAAATTACGGAATCTTAAATTGCAAGAAATGTAAATGACTTGAATTATAAAGGGAATTGGGAATTGGATTTGCAGAAATTAAACAAGGCAAAGTAAATTGCATCAAACAGAAGAGTAAAAGGGGTTTGGGATTGAGTTGAATCTGAAACAGAAGAGTAAATGAACATAAAAAGTAATAAATAGAGAATTGGAAATTGGAAATTCAGATCTCAGGACCCAAGAGACTAGATAACCGAGTCTAGATCTCAATGCCTTCCTAGATCCAACAAGAACACTTGCAAAGAAATTGTAAATTGCAAAAAAAGTAGATGAAGAGCAATTAACAGAAATTTAAACTCAATTATGCAGTAAAGAAACAGAGAGATCCAAGGATGAGATTGAAACAGAATTTCTTCAATTCTCCAACCCAAGATCCAAGACAAAGTAATTGAAATTGAAAACAATAAAACTAAGAGGAAGAGAATGGAATTCTCCTTCCCCGAAACTAAGAAATTAAAATTCAGTCAATACCCAAAAGCTCTTCGAAAACTCTAAATGAAAACTAAAAGGAAAACTAAAAAGAAGAGCTCTCCGAAGAACTTGAATTCTATCCTATTTATACACTTTCTTCAAATGATCTTCAAGCCTTGAGTTGGGCCTTTGCTCTTGGTGGAATTGGGTTGAAAGAGGCCTTGGTTGATTGCTCTTGGAGTTTGGAGAGGAACCAAAGTGAACCAATTGAACCGGGTTGGAGTTTTGCAAAAGTTGGAGTAAAAGTTTGAGCAAAAGTTAGGGGTCTAACTTTTGCTCCAACTTTTCATATCAGCTAGCCTCTTTTGCTGATACCAACGTTGGTGCAAAAGTTAGGGGTCTAACCTTTGCTCCAACGTTGGCCCTTCCTAGTGCACCTATGGCGCCAACGTTAGCCCAAAAGTTAGGGGTCTAACGTTGGCGCAAACTTTCGCTCCTCCTCTTGTATTTTCATGTGCCAACGTTAGCCCAAAAGTTAGGGGGCTAACGTTGGCGCAAACTTTTGGTGGCCAGGGAGGCTTTTCTCATGCCAACGTTAGCCCAAAAGTTAGGGGGCTAACGTTGGCGCAAACTTTTGGTGGCCAGGGAGGCTTTTCTCATGCCAACGTTAGCCCAAAAGTTAGGGGGCTAACGTTGGCGCAAACTTTTGGTGCCCAGGGGTGATCTTCATGTGCCAACGTTAGCCCAAAAGTTAGGGGTCTAACGTTGGCGCAAACTTTAGGTGCCCAGGGAGTGATTTTCAAGTTCTAACGTTAGCCCAAAAGTTAGGGGTCTAACTTTGAGGCTAACTTTTCACCCAAAAGTTTGTGCAAAAGTTTGAGGCTAACTTTAGGTCCAACTTTTTGCTTCCTGGTTCAATTTCACTTATTCCATTGTCCTCTCTTTACTCCTAGCTATTCCTTCTTGCTTCAACCTTTCTTCAAGCTTTCTTCACCTATCATTAATCAACCAAACACATCAAAGCTATGCTCAAAATCATGAGATATTCATTCTATCCTAATATGCAACCATTATGGCATCAAATCTCATGAAATAGCATGAATTCATACATAGTTGATTCAATCAAAGGAAGCATGAAAATCTACCCAAATTGGCTTGCTTAGAGCTCAAGAAAGTGCATAATTCAATTGAAAACAAAAGAAAAAGACTAGTGAAACTAGGCTAAGTTGACTTGTCATCAGCAAGAACACCAATTTTGTCCCTAATCCAGCAAGCAAGATCAATCAAGCCATTTGCAAAAAGAAGCTTGCTGAGGAAAGGCCAAGACAAGGGGCACTAGCTGAATCGTTCCCTCCTTTGAGGTCATTGATGTACGGAAAATGATCCGACACAAAACTTACCGGCAAGTGCACCGGGTCGCATCAAGTAATAAAAACTCACGGGAGTGAGGTCGATCCCACAGGGATTGAAGGATTGAGCAATTTTGGTTTAGTGGTTGATTTAGTCAAGCGAATCAAGATTTGGTTGAGTGATTTGTGATTTGCAGAAATGAAATTGCATTGAAAGTAAAGGGAATGTGTAAATTGCATGAAATTAAAGATGGCAAGGAATTAAAGTGCTGAATCTTAAAGAACAAGAAATTAAATGGCAAAAACTTAGAATGTAAGAAATGTAGATTGCGGAATCTTAAAGTGCAAGGAATGTAAACGGCTGGAATTGTAAAGGGGATTGGGGATTGGATTTGCAGAATTTAAACAAGGAAAAATAAATTGCATCAAACAGAAGCGTAAAAGAGGGTTTGGGTTGAATCGGATCTGAAGCAAAACAAGTAAATGAACATGAAAAGCAAAAACAGAATGTAAACTTTGGAATCAGATCTCAGGACCCAGAGACTAGAAAACCAAGTCTAGATCTCAATGCCTTCCTAGATCTAACAAGAACAATTGCAAGAGAAATGTAAATTTGCAAAGAAAGTAGATGAAGAGCAATTAACCGAAACTGAAATTCAATTAAGCAGTAAATAAACAGAGAGATCCAAGGATGAGATTGAAATAGAATTTCTTCAATTCTCCAACCCAAGATCCAAGACAATTGTAATTGAAATTGAAAGCAATGAAACTAAGAGGAAGAGAAGTGAATTCTCCTTTCCCGAGACTAAGAAATTAAAGATCACTCAATACCAAAAGCTCTCCGAAAACTATTCTAAAAACTAAAAGGGAAAGCTCCCTATGAAAACTAAAAAGAAGGCCTCCCCGAAAACTTGAATTCTATCCTATTTATACACTTTCTTCAAATGATCTTCAAGTCTTGAGTTGGGCCTTTGCTCTTGGTGGAATTGGGTTGAGAGAGGCCTTGGTTGATTGCTCTTGGAGTTTGGAGAGGAATCAAAGTGAACCAATTGAACCGGGTTGGAGTTTTGCAAAAGTTTGAGTAAAAGTTTGAGCAAAAGTTTGAGGCTAACTTTTACTCCAACTTTTCACCTCAGCTTCCTCATTTTGCTGATACCAACGTTGGTGCAAACGTTAGGGGTCTAACTTTTGCTCCAACGTTGGCCTTCCTTAGTGCGCTTATGGCGCCAACGTTAGCCCAAAAGTTAGAGGCTAACGTTGGCGCAAACTTTTGCTCCCCCTTTGTGATTTTCATGCGCCAACGTTAGCCTAAAAGTTAGGGGCTAACGTTGGCGTAAACTTTTGGTGGCCAGAGGGTGTTTTTTTCATGTGCCAACGTTAGCCACAAAGTTAGGGGCTAACGTTGGCGCAAACTTTTGGTGCCTAGGGAGTGATTTTCATGCGCCAACGTTAGCCAAAAAGTTAGGGGCTAACGTTGGCGCAAACTTTTGGTGCCCAGGGAGAGTTTTGCATGTGCTAACGTTAGCCCAAAAGTTAGGGGCTAACGTTGGGGCAAACTTTTCACCCAAAAGTTTGTGCAAAAGTTTGAGGCTAACTTTTGGTCCAGCTTTTTGCTTCCTGGTTCATTTTCACTTATTCCAAAAGTTTGAGCTAAAGTTTGAGGCAAACTTTTGCTCAAACTTTTTGTCCTCTCTTCCTCTTAGCCATTCCTTCTTGCTTCAACCTTTCTCCAAGCTTTCTTCACCTATCATTAATCAACCAAACACATCAAAGCTATGCTCAAAATCATGAGATATTCATTCTTTCACAATATGTAACAAATATAGCATAAAATCTCATGAAATTGCATTAATTCATCTATGGTTGATTCAATCAAAGGAATCATGAAAATCTACCCAAATTGGCTTGCTTAGAGCTCAAGAAAGTGCATAATTCAAGTGAAAACAAAAGAAAAAGACTAGTGAAACTAGACTAAGATGACTTGTCATCACAACACCAAACTTAAAGCTTGCTTGTCCCCAAGCAAGAAATGAATTATTAAGAAGAAAGAATGAAATGGAAGAGGATGTTCATGCTAGCAGAGTATTATTGGTAGTTCATGGGGTTTTGTGTGGATATGCAAACACTCACTTCTTATTGACTCTTAGGCCTAGAAAGTCTCCTTCAAACTTCAAGTACCATACTGCTATGACCTCTCATTATTCCTTTATCCTTGGCTATTACTTTGTTCAAAAGATTTATTTGAGTGTCATGTGTAGCAAGTTCATTTTCTTTTCTGTATACTTGACACATTATTCACCATGGACACTTGGCTCACATTCCTTCTTAAAACATTGATGCCCAGCACCTCTTTGGGTTACTAAATGCCTTGTAGTTAGGTTGCTCTTGATAGTGGACTTTCAGCTGATGATCCCGGATTAGTTAATCCAAGTCACCAAGTGTTGATGCACTCCAAAGAGCTTACTAATCCAAGCAGATCTTAGTACAAAGACACCACAGGCATATATTTTAAGGTTCAAGCTATTGGTGTCCAGCTTTGTTTCTTTTTGTTTCCTTTTTTTCTGCCACTTTTTGGCTATCTCTTTTCTTTCTTTCTTTTTGTTTTTTTTTTCTTTCTAACCAAGGAAATTTTTTTTAATTGAGATTCATAGACAGTAGGCCACTCTATTCTTAGAAGGAGATATCCTAGCTCTTTATTCACTAAAAGTGAGCTATTATACAATCACACACATACCACCACTTACTTTTATTATACTTCTATCTGACAGAGACTATCTTGCTTCACATTCAAACATTTCTTTTATTGAATTAAAGATGCAGGGGGCAAAAGCATGCTTTTTGCTAAGTAAAAGTAAACACACAAGCACACACATAGACTAGCTTACTTATTTTAAAAGAAAATTGAATCTGTTTGAACTAAGTGAACACTTTAACAGAACATAACTCAAAACATTTCTCAACAGCAAAGGTTAAGTATAGATACAACCTATTGGTTTGCAGTTCTTTTGTTCTTCCTTCTGTTGTGCCCCTTTTTGAGTCATGATGCATAATGTCTTCAATTGGTGGTTAATTCCCAGACTTAATTCCTTGCTACTTCCTCTGATTCAACAGTTTAACTCTGGGCAAACTTTTATGTTCTTGCTAAAGGTTATAAAGTTAGGACTAAAAAGCAGTTAAATGGTTGAATAATCTGTTTGATTGCTTGAAACTAGCAATGTGCAGGAAGTTAGAATGTGTTTCTGAATGAGGTTTTGGTGGAACACCAAACTTAGAATCCTACATTCTCCCTTAAGTTGTTTTTGGTGTGCAATACCAAACTTAGTTCCTTGCAATACATATCAATTATTCAACATTTCTATTGAAAAAGCTATGAAAAGAAAACTACCTCAGGTTGGGTTGCCTCCCGACAAGCGCTCTTTTATTGTCACTAGCTTGACATCTTTCAATTCTTTTCAAGGGGGCTGTAGGTTCTGGACCTCTTTTTCCTTATCCCATTGTCCTCCCAAGTACAACTTTGCTCTGTGACCATTTACTGTGAATTGATTCTTTGTTGCCTCATCAAGCAGTTCAATACTCCCATAGGGAAAAACCTTTGTCACCAAGTATGGCCCAGTCCACTTAGACTTTAGTTTGCCAGGGAAAAGTTTAAGCCTTGAATTGTACAGGAGCACTTGCTGTCCTGACTTGAATTCCTTCTTTGTGATCTTCTTGTCATGCCACCTCTTAGCTCTCTCCTTGTATATCTTAGCACTTTCATAAGCGTCTAGCCTGAATTCATCTAACTCATTTAGTTGTAACAACCTTTTCTCTCCTGCAGCTTGGGGATCAAGGTTGAGGAGTTTAGTGGCCCAAAAAGCTCTGTGTTCAAGCTCTACAGGGAGGTGGCAGGATTTGCCATACAAAAGCTGAAAGGGTGACTTGCCAATAGGAGTTTTAAAAGCTGTCCTATATGCCCACAATGCATCTTCTAGCTTTCTAGCCCAATCTTTTCTTGTGATTCCCACTGTTTTCTCTAGGATCTTCTTTAATTCCCTATTTGCTAGTTCATCTTGGCCGTTAGTCTGAGGGTGGTAGGGTGTGGCTACCTTATGGATTACTCCATATTTGTGGAGGAGTTTTTCCATCTGTTTGTTGCAAAAGTGACCACCACCATCACTAACAAGCCCCTTAGGCACTCCATATCTTGTAAAAATGTGCTTTTTAAGGAATTGGAGGACGATCTGTGCATCACAGGTAGTTGTGGCTATGGCTTCCACCCACTTTGAGACGTACTCCACTGCTACTAAGATGTATCTGAAAGAATAGGAAGGTGGAAAGGGTCCCATGAAGTCAATTCCCCATAGGTCGAACAATTCTAATTCCAAGATGAAGTTTTGAGGCATCTCATTTCTTCTTGTTAATCCTCCTGCTTTCTGACATTCATTACATTGGTGAACATATTCTCTGGCATCTTTGAAGATAGTTAGCCAATAGAAGCCACTCTGCAGTACTTTTGCAGCTGTTTTTTCTGGGCCAAAGTGTCCACCATAAGCTGAACCATGACAATGCCACAAGATGTCCCTTATTTCACTCTCGGGAACACACCTTCTGATTACTCCATCAGAGCATCTCTTGAACAGGAAGGGTTCATCCCATGAAAATTTCCTTGCTTCATTGATTAACATCTTCACTTGTTGCTTAGAGAACTCTTGAGGTATCTTCCTTCCAACTTTGTAGTTTGCTATGTCAGCAAACTAAGGTGCTTGCTGGATCTGTAAGAGGTGCTCATCTGGGAAGCTTTCATTTACGGGCTGAGAAGCTTTTTGAATTGTTTCATGTGGTAGCCTTGACAGATGATCAGCAACCCGGTTTTCAGTGCCCTTCCTATCTCTTATCTCAATGTCAAACTCTTGTAGGAGCAATATCCACCTGATGAGTCTCGATTTAGCATCCTGCTTTGACATCAAATACTTAAGTGCAGCATGGTCAGTATAAACCACAACTTTGGATCCTATCAAGTATGATCTAAACTTATCAAATGCATAAACTACAGCTAGCAACTCCTTCTCTGTTGTGGTGTAATTTTTTTGGGCATCATTCAACACTTTACTTGCATAATATATAACATGATGCAGATTTCCTTTCTTTTGCCAAGTACAGCACCAATTGCAAGGTCACTTGCATCACACATGAGTTCAAAAGGTAATTTCCAATCTGGAGGTGTGATGATTGGTGCTGTTGTGAGTTTATGTTTTAAGGTTTCAAAGGCATGCCGGCAGTTTTCATCAAACACAAAAAGGTTATCAAGCATTAACAGATTACTTAAAGGTTTGGCTATTTTTGAAAAATCCTTGATAAACCTTCTATAAAATCCGGCATGTCCCAAGAAACTTCTAACAGATTTCACATTAATTGGTGGAGGGAGTTTTTCTATTATCTCAACCTTTGCCTTATCAACCTCTATCCTTTTTCTTGAAACTTTATGGCCAAGGACAATCCCTTCGGGGACCATGAAATGGCATTTCTCCCAGTTTAAAACCAAATTAGTTTCTTGGCACCGTTTCAAGACAAGGGTTAAATGGTTCAGGCAAGCATTGAAATTATCACCAAAAACAGAGAAGTCATCCATGAAGACCTCTAGAAATTTTTCGACCATATAAGAGAAAATGGATAGCATACACCTTTGAAATGTGGCAGGGGCGTTGCAAAGCCCAAAGGGCATCCTTCGGTATGTAAAGACTCCAAATGGGCATGTAAAGGCAGTCTTCTCTTGGTCCTTGGGGTCCACCACGATTTGATTATACCCAGAATATCCATCCAAAAAGCAATAGTAGGCATGACCGGCCAATCGTTCCAGCATCTGATCAATGAATGGAAGAGGGAAATGGTCCTTTCTGGTGGCATCATTCAATCTTCTATAGTCTATGCACATCCTCCATCCAGTCATTGTTCTAGTAGGAATCAACTCATTCTTCTCATTGGTGATGACCGTCATTCCTCATTTCTTTGGTACAACTTGAACCGGGCTCACCCATGGGCTGTCAGATATTGGGAAGATTATCCCTGCATTCCACAACTTCATTATTTCTTTCTGGACAACTTCCTTCATTGTGGGATTTAGCCTTCTTTGAGGTTGAACTACTGGTTTGGAATTATCTTCCAAGAGGATTTTATGCATACATACTGCAGGGCTGATTCCTTTCAGGTCATCAATGGTCCATCCTAAAGCATCTTTGTGAGCTTTGAGTACATCAAGAAGCTCTCCCTCTTCCTTCTTTGTCAGGGATGAATTAATGATCACTGGGAAACTTTCTGATGTGCCTAGAAATGCATATTTGAGATGGGGGGGGGTAGTGGTTTCAGTTCTTGTTTTCGTACTTCTTCCTTCTTGTCTTGTTTTTCATCTTGCTCAATGAAGGTCTCAGCTACTTGTTCTTCTGTTGCCCCTTGATTTCCTTCTTGCTCCTGAGAATTTTCTTCCAGCATTTCTTCCACCAAACTCTCTATCATATCCACTCTTACGTAGTCCTCTTGCTCAGGAATGTGTTGCATTGACTTGAAAACATTTATGACCATTTGTTCATTATGGACCCTGAAGATCATTTCTCCTTTTTCTACATTAATGATGGCCCTTGCTGTGTGTAGAAATGGCCTTCCCAAAATGATTGAGTCGTTTCCTTCCTCTTCAGTATCCAAAACCACAAAATCTGCTGGGAAGATAAATTCCCCAACCTTCACCAACAGATTCTCCACAATTCCATTGGGTGTCTTGATTGATCTGTCAGCCATGACTAATGACATCCTGGTGGGTTTAAGCTCTTCTATATCAAGCTTTCTCATCATTGAAAGAGGCATTAAATTGATGCTGGCACCAAGGTCACAGAGAGCTTTGTTGAGAATTATTTTGCCAATGGTGCATGATACTACAAAGCTTCCCGGATCCTTGAGTTTTGGTGGAATGCCCCGTTGAATCACAGCACTACATTCCTCGGTGAGTAATACGGTTTCCTTCTCAAGCCAACTTCTTTTCTTGTTGATAAGCTCCTTCAAAAATTTGGCATACAGAGGCATTTGCTCAAGTGCTTCAGCCAAGGGAATATTGATTTCCAGCTTCTTGAAGGTCTCAAGGAACTTGTGGAAATGCTGGTCCTTAACCTCTTTGTTGAATCTCTGAGGATATGGCAGTGGAGGTGTGATGCTCTTTCCTATTTGCTGCTGTCCCTGAGTCATTTCCCTTGAGCTATGTGGCTGGTTGTCCTTCTCTTTAAGTTTCTCAGTGCTTTTGTTTGGCATCACAACTTGCTCCTTAGCTTCATCTGCTTTTGTTTGCTTCTCATCCTCTGTTGGTTCTTTGATGCTCTCTGTTTGCTTCTTTGTAGTGTCATTGTTGCTCATCAACGTTCTCCCACTCCTTAATTGTATTGCCTTGCATTCTTCCTTGGGATTTGGGATTGTGTCACTGGGCAGTGAGCTTGAAGGTCTTTCAACAGAAATTTGTTTGGAGAGTTGCCCAATCTGCCTCTCTAGGCTTTTTAGTGATGCTTCATGGTTTTTGTTTGTTATTTCCTGGTGTTTCATCATTTTGTCTATCAAGGTTTCCAAGTTGGTGAGTCGTTGGGGTTCAGGTGGTGCTTGTGGTGGGTTGTGAGCTGTGGGTGGTGGATGATAAGCATTTTGGTTGGTAGGTTGGTTAGTGGGTTGGTACTGGTTGAGATTGGGGTAGTTGTTTTGAGGTTTTCTGTAAGTGTTTTGGTTAGTTTGCTGCTGGTTGTAATTTTGGTTGTTTCTTGGGTTGTTTTGGTTTGAGTTCCTCTGCCATGGTTGTTGGTTTTGGTTGTGAGTGTCTCCCCATCTGAGGTTGGGGTGATTCTTCCATGAGGGGTTGTAAGTATCACCATAGAATTCATTTGGACTTGAATGCATGTACTGGACTTGTTCTTGCTATTGCTCCTCTTCAATTTCTTCATTTTGCCCCCATGTGGTTGATGGTTGGCTAGTGTTAACTGCTGCAACTTGGAGGCTATCAATCCTCTTGGTCATTTGCTCAAATTGTTGTTGAATTTGCTGCTGCATTAATTTGTTTTGAATCCACTCCTTCTAGCTCCATTACTCCTCTTCTTTGTGATGGTTGGCGGCTTCTTTGATGAGCAAAGAAATATTGGTTGTTAGCCACCATATTAATGAGTTCTTGAGCCTCCTCTGCAGTTTTCATGAGTTGCAAGGAACCTCCAGCTGAATGATCCAAAGCTTCCTGGGATTTCAATGTTAAGCCTTCATAGAAGTTTTGCAGCTTCTCCCATTCATTAAACATGGCAGGGGGGCATTTTCTGACTAGAGCCTTGTACCTCTCCCATGCCTCATAGATGGGTTCAGCCTCCATTTGTGTAAATGTTTGTACCTCAGCCTTCAACCTTATAATCCTCTGAGGTGGATAAAACTTGGCAAGGAACTTGGTTACCAAATCATCCCAGTTGTTGATGCTGTCCCTTGGAAAAGATTCCAACCATTAAGTGGCCTTGTCCCTGAGAGAGAATGGGAATAGCATCAGTTTGTAACTGTCAGGAGGCACACCATTAGTTTTGACAGTGTTACATATCCTCAAGAAGGTGGATAAGTGTTGGTGCGGGTCTTCAAGTGGTCCTCCACCAAAAGAGCAATTGTTCTGAACCAAAGTGATGAGTTGTGGCTTGAGTTCAAAATTGTTTGCATTGACATTTGGAGCCAAAATGCTGCTTCCACAATATCTAGGATTTGCAAAGGTATAGGAGGCTAAAACTCTCCTCTGGGGTGGGTTGTCATTGTTGTTGTCTGCTCCACCTGGTGGATTCGTTGAATGTTCCTCCATCTCTTGAAATTCTTCGTCTGATTCCTCTTCTCCAACAATATTTTTCCCTCTTTCAGCTCTTCTTAACCTCCTGAGAATTCTTTCGTCTTGTTCATGAAAATTGGGTGTGTTTCTTCTTGTACCTGACATACAAGCATAACATAAGAAACGCACAAAATAGTGATACTTCAATCTACTGCTAGAATGAAGTTTTAGTTAGCTTAAGCAAAAATTCAAACAGTTAGTGGGTTAATCAAAAATTAAAGAAAAAGTGCTTGATCTAAACTACCACCTCACTTAATCATTGTCAATCTAATCAATCCCCGGCAACGGCGCCAAAAACTTGATGTGCGGAAAACGATCCGACACAAAACTTACCGGCAAGTGCACCGGGTCGCATCAAGTAATAAAAACTCACGGGAGTGAGGTCGATCCCACAGGGATTGAAGGATTGAGCAATTTTGGTTTAGTGGTTGATTTAGTCAAGCGAATCAAGATTTGGTTGAGTGATTTGTGATTTGCAGAAATGAAATTGCATTGAAAGTAAAGGGAATGTGTAAATTGCATGAAATTAAAGAGGGCAAGGAATTAAAGTGCTGAATCTTAAAGAACAAGAAATTAAATGGCAAAAACTTAGAATGTAAGAAATGTAGATTGCAGAATCTTAAAGCGCAAGGAATGTAAACGGCTGGAATTGTAAAGGGGATTGGGGATTGGATTTGCAGAATTTAAACAAGGAAAAATAAATTGCATCAAACAGAAGCGTAAAAGAGGGTTTGGGTTGAATCGGATCTGAAGCAAAACAAGTAAATGAACATGAAAAACAAAAACAGAATGTAAACTTTGGAATCAGATCTCAGGACCCAGAGACTAGAAAACCAAGTCTAGATCTCAATGCCTTCCTAGATCCAACAAGAACAATTGCAAGAGAAATGTAAATTTGCAAAGAAAGTAGATGAAGAGCAATTAACCGAAACTGAAATTCAATTAAGCAGTAAATAAACAGAGAGATCCAAGGATGAGATTGAAACAGAATTTCTTCAATTCTCCAACCCAAGATCCAAGACAATTGTAATTGAAATTGAAAGCAATAAAACTAAGAGGAAGAGAAGTGAATTCTCCTTCCCCGAGACTAAGAAATTAAAGATCACTCAATACCAAAAGCTCTCCGAAAACTATTCTAAAAACTAAAAGGGAAAGCTCCCTATGAAAACTAAAAAGAAGGGCTCCCCGAAAACTTGAATTCTATCCTATTTATACACTTTCTTCAAATGATCTTCAAGCCTTGAGTTGGGCCTTTGCTCTTGGTGGAATTGGGTTGAGAGAGGCCTTGGTTGATTGCTCTTGGAGTTTGGAGAGGAATCAAAGTGAACCAATTGAACCGGGTTGGAGTTTTGCAAAAGTTTGAGTAAAAGTTTGAGTAAAAGTTTGAGGCTAACTTTTACTCCAACTTTTCACCTCAGCTTCCTCATTTTGCTGATACCAACGTTGGTGCAAAAGTTAGGGGTCTAACTTTTGCTCCAACGTTGGCCTTCCTTAGTGCACTTATGGCGCCAACGTTAGCCCAAAAGTTAGAGGCTAACGTTGGCGCAAACTTTTGCTCCCCCTTTGTGATTTTCATGCGCCAACGTTAGCCTAAAAGTTAGGGGCTAACGTTGGCGCAAACTTTTGGTGGCCAGAGGGTGTTTTTTTCATGTGCCAACGTTAGCCACAAAGTTAGGGGCTAACGTTGGCGCAAACTTTTGGTGCCCAGGGAGTGATTTTCATGCACCAACGTTAGCCAAAAAGTTAGGGGCTAACGTTGGCGCAAACTTTTGGCGCCCAGGGAGAGTTTTTCATGTGCTAACGTTAGCCCAAAAGTTAGGGGCTAACGTTGGGGCAAACTTTTCACCCAAAAGTTTGTGCAAAAGTTTGAGGCTAACTTTTGGTCCAGCTTTTTGCTTCCTGGTTCATTTTCACTTATTCCAAAAGTTTGAGCTAAAGTTTGAGGCAAACTTTTGCTCAAACTTTTTGTCCTCTCTTCCTCTTAGCCATTCCTTCTTGCTTCAACCTTTCTCCAAGCTTTCTTCACCTATCATTAATCAACCAAACACATCAAAGCTATGCTCAAAATCATGAGATATTCATTCTTTCACAATATGTAACAAATATAGCATAAAACCTCATGAAATTGCATTAATTCATCTATGGTTGATTCAATCAAAGGAATCATGAAAATCTACCCAAATTGGCTTGCTTAGAGCTCAAGAAAGTGCATAATTCAAGTGAAAACAAAAGAAAAAGACTAGTGAAACTAGACTAAGATGACTTGTCATCAGTCATTCCTCTTAACAAACTGGAAGAAGAGGAAGAAAGTAAAGAACAACATGTCAAGCTAATGACACTAAAAGAGCACTTGTTGGGAGGTAACCCAACCGTAGGTAACATTTCTTCTCTACTTTGTTTTCTTTCTTTGCTTTGTTTCAATTCAATAAATTGGCATATGGTTACATTCTAAGTTTGGGGTTGCCTTGCAACAAATTGTTTTTAATCTTTTTGGATGATTTCATCAAATCAAAAAATGAAAGTGACACACCAAGATTCTAAGTTTGGTGTGCCACCTATTTTTCTATGCAACTCATCCAGCAACATCACTTCTCTGCATAATCATATTGCCTTTGCATTATTATTTTTCTTTTGTTTTGATAGTTCGTTTGCATTCTCTTTGTTTTAGTCACCTCTTTATTTTTAAGTTTTCTTTTATCAACTGTTTTTGTTAATACAGCATCAAGAGATCCTCATTCATGATAGATTTTTGGCTTGGTGATTGTATTTAACAAATAACAGTTTCTCTTGTTTAGTTTTAGTTCAAATAAATTGACATATGGTTGCATTCTAAAGTTTGGTGTTGCTATGCAACAAAATTTGGTTCCAATGCTTACTAGATACTTGCATTAATTTCAAGTGAAAGTGTCACACTAAGTTTGGTGTGCCACTTATCTTTTATGCAATGTATTGTGCACACCTTCTTATCTATGCAATCAAAATGTCTCTGTCTCTTGTGCCTTGATTGTTATCTTTAATTTTGCTTGCTTAAAACACATGTGCTACTAACATATCATTGTGTAAGACATTCATGATCCATTTTAGACCCCACCACAATTGTCCTAATTGTTGCTTAAGGATAAGCAAGCATTCTGAGTTGGTATGGGAAGGAGAAGAATGGGAGGAAAATGACAACATTAGAGAAGATGGACTACAAGGTTGTAAAGTTCCTTTTCCTCTCCTTTGTTTCAAGCACTTTAAATTGCATGATTGTCTTTATATTTTCTGTATGAATGTGTGGTATGACTAAGCATAGCTTGAATTTGATTTAAAACATGGTGATGTACCATTATGACTACCAACTTGGGTTTTGTGAGTTCAAATGCAGTAAAGCATTAAAGAAGAATTTTAGCATGTGCATACAAGTATTGGAAAGCTAGTATGATTGATTGTTGCTCAATTGCATTGGATTTTATTTAATTGAAGTTTTTCATCTAGTACATTTTGTGAAATCTTTTGAAATCATGAAAACCTTCAAGAAGCAAATACAATTAAAGCAAGAAAAGAAAAAGGGAAAGAATGAGAAAGCTAAAGGCTCTGAGTACCAATGGCAATTTATTTGTTAAGTGCTTGTGGTGTTTATGTATCAAGCCAAATGCTTGAAAATAAAACACTTAGAAGTCAAGGCTAGGCTCAAGTGCAAAAGCACTCCCTCAAAGCTCAAGGCTCTGAGCATCAATGATTAGAGAGTCAAGAAAAGAAAAGAAAAATGAGCTTAATGAAGTCCTCTAATTAAATTAAGTGGTAATACTTGAAAACAAAGCATTTAGAAGTCGTAGCTTTGTTATCAACTCATGGGGCAAAGCACCCAAAAGGAAAAGTTAAAAAAAAAATTCAAATGCTTGTTTCAAGGAAAAATTATAAGAAAAAGATTTCATAAATTGAGCTAGATAGAAGCATCAATCATTTACATTTCTTTTGTGATTGTAGCATGCATAGAAAACTAGCCTACCATGAACATTGAGTTGCTATTCTTCTTACCTTGAATTGTCAATTTTTATTGCATGATTCTTTTCTTGCTTGGGGACAAGCAAGGTTTAAGTTTGGTGTTGTGATGACATGTCATCATATACCTATTTTTCTATGCTTTTCATACAAGAAATTGATAATTTGTGCTTAAATATTGAATGCTTTTGTACTTAAATGATATATTTTCTTGATATTTTAATTTTATAAATCTTGTAGGAAATAAGAAGAAAAAGAAGCAAAAAAGCACAAAAAAGGAGAAAAAAAGAGCTTTGGGACACACTTTGAAGTTGGAGCACACTTTGGAGCCTTAGGCCACGCTTTTAAAAGCGTGGCCCATGACCAAATCAAAGGAGAAAACAACCAGCACGCACACTGCCCTGCCCTTGGCAAGGGCAGGGCAGAATCATGATGAAACAAAGTGAGGTTGGAGCAAATTTTCGCTAAGTTAAAATCTGGCCGCTCACAGCATGACCATGCCTACTTCAAAGGGCTATAACCTGAGCTACAGACGTTCGATTGATGTGCTTCCAGTTGCGTTGGAAAGCTGACATTCATAGATTTCCAACGATATATAGCAATCCATATTTGGTGTACAATTGAGGCATGAGTGAAAGGCATCTTTAAGGGCAAAAAATAAGCGAAAATAAACCAAAGTGCTTCCACCAAGGCTCGAAGCTGGAGCCTCACTCCAAAGCAAAGTAGCGCTTAATTTTCTACTCTGCCCTCTTGGAGAGCAGAGCAATGTCGTGCTCTTCTTGAAGAAAATCCAAGAAAAATCAACTCCAAGTGCCACCCATGGGTTTCGAACCAAGCACCTAAGGGGAAGTGGGGAGCGCTACACACAGGGGAGCTTGCGCGCATCACTTTGACACGGCCCAGGGAAGCATGGCACGCACCATGACAACATTGCCCTACCCTCCACAGGGGCAGGGCAGCATCCTGAATGCCTATCCCATACTTGGCATGCACAATTTCCCTGCTCTGCCCTCCACAAGGGCAGGGCAGCCTCCTGGGAACACCCATGGGCCAAAATTCAATTCAAATTCCCTTTGAACTCAAATCTTCATCAATTGAACCAAGGCCATCCAAGACCCATTGCTCCTCAAATCCAAAGCAAGCAAAGCCCACATCATCACTCAAAGGCACATGGATCAATTAAATTAGGATTTTCATTTTTGTAATTTGTTTTAGTTTCATTTTCATTTTTCATTTAGTAAAGCCTATATAAAGGCATCAATAGGAAGCTGAATGGGAGGCTGGCTCCATTAGGGAGTAGTAGTAGTAGATAGCTCTCTCTTTTAAATTTTCCTTGTTAAATCTGAATCTTGGATTAAGAAGTGAAGGAATTCTGTTTCCTTCTTGGTCTAAGATCTCTCTTGGTTGTTCTTCTGCATAATTTTAGAGAATTGATAGTTGAATTTGAGTTTTCATTTGCTGCTTCATTTCTTCTTTCTTCTGCAAACTTGTTTTCTGTTGAATCAAGGAAGGGCTTGAGATCTAGACTTGTTCTCTAGTCTCATTGATTCCCTGAGATCTTCAACATTCTTTTAAATTGCTGCAAATTAAGCATCACTTTCTATTTTTAATTCTTCAAGCATTTTTACTTTTCTGTTTGAAATCTGCTGCATCGCATTTCATATTCTAGCTCTCTGCTTGAATGCTCTTTACATTTTCTTGTTGAATTTTAATTTCCAGCACCCCAGCCCCGTTACTTTTCATGCAATTTACTTTTCTTGCAATTTAAGTTTCAGCTATTTTACTTTCTTATTATTTAAGTTTCAATGCAATTTACTTTCTGCACTTTATAATTCCTGCAAATTTACTTTCTGTTGATCAACTTCACACAATTCACTTTAATGTTAGCTTGACTAAACTAATCACCCACTAAAGTTGCTTGATCCATCAATCCCTGTGGGATCGACCTCACTCTAAGTGAGTTATTATTACTTGATGCGACCCGGTATACTTGCCGGTTGGATTTGTGTGTTGGAAATTCGTTTTTCCGCAAAAACACCATCAAAGACATGGTCAGGCTGCCTGGGTTGGGCGTTTTTGCCAAACACGCTAGAGACAACGCCCTTAGTTTCTGAGGCTCTAAATGAGGCCAGCTTTTGAATCTTCAAATGAACTCCAATCCCACACTATGATATATGGTTGGAAAGCTCTTGATGTCTAATTTCCAACGCAACTGAAAGCACCTCATTTGGAGTTTTCTAGCTCAAGATATGCTCCTTTGAAGAAGGTTTGGTCAAGCTGCCTAGGCTGGGCGTTTTTGGTGAACATGCCCATGACAACGCCCGTGACAACGCCCAAGGTTTCTGAGGCTCTAAATGAAGCTGGCTTTTGAACCTTCAAATGAATTCCAATACCTTAGTATGATATATGGTTGAAAATCTCTTAATGTCTACTTTCCAATGCCACTAAATTCACTTCATTTGGAGTTTCCTAGCTCAAGATACACGCCTTTGAAGAGAGCAACATCAAGATGCCTGGGCGTTGTTGCCCACGTTGCTGGCAAACACGCCAGCAACAACGCCGGGATGCCTTCTTCCTCCTTGCTTGGGCGTTGTTGCCCACGTTGTTGGCAAACACGCCAGAGACAATGCGCCAACATCTCCCCTGGTAGCTTCCTGGTGTTGCCAACTTGGTTCTCAAGTTGGCAACGTGAAATGCATCTCAAGTTAGCTTCATTTTCTTGTTTTTGGGGCTTAAAGTTGTCTCTGATTTGAGCTTCCATTTCATGTTGCATTGTAGACTATTGTATATCGTTCGAAAGCTCATGATGTCAGCTTTCTAACACAACTGGAAGCATGTCAATTGGATCTCTGTGGTTCAAGTTATTCATCCTTGAAGAGGGGGAGGTCAAGCTGCCAACTCTGCTGAACACACACTAGCACGTTGCCAACTTGGTTTCCAAGTTGCCAATGTGCTGTTCTTCCCTGGCAGCACCAAATGGGCGTTTGGCAACTTGGTTTTGGAAACGTGCTGTTTGCTCCTGGTTGCACAAAATGGGCGTTGCCAACTTGGTTTCCAGGTTGCCAACTTGCTATTCCTCCTTGTTCCAAGCTTTCCTTGCTCCATTGTCTTCTTGCTTCATCACCTAACATAAACCAAAGAATTTTCCTCAAAGTTTTGCCATCTTATGCATTAAATTTCAAGGGAATCATTCACATCAACTTGCATATAATCTTCTTGAATCATTTGCATAGATTATGCCAGATTTCACTTAGTTCTTGGTTCATGAATGCATGGAAGAAAAACTCACAAAATTGCTCATTTATTTCAAAGAAAGTGAATGAAACTAAGCCAAAACTAACTAAACTAACTAGTTAAAATGGCAAATATGCGAACGCATCAGTTATCCGATGAATAAAAAAAATAAAAAATATTTTAAAAAAAATTTAAAAACTAAATTTTTTATTTTTGAATTTTTAAATTATATTATAAAATGTTTTTTATTTAAATAATAAAAAAATAAAGTCTAGCAATATCTAATAAATAACAAATCTGTAAATTTATTATTTTTTTAATATTTAAACTAAAAAAATATTTTTTTCTAATTGTAAAAAAATAAAAAATTCCAAAAATATCCAAAAAATAAAAAAAATTAAAATTTTAAATTTTTTAAATTAATTTATTCTCAATTTGTGAACAAGTGCAGCAAAAAAAAGGCAACTGTCTAGGTGTAGCATTATCCGGTGAATAAAAAAATAAAAAATATTTTTAAAAAAATAAAAAATTTTAAAAGACTAAATTTTTTATTTTTTAATTTTTAAATTATATTATTAAATATTTTTTATTTAACTAATAAAAAAATAAAGTCCAGAAATATCTAGTAAACAATAGATCTGTAAATCTATTTTTTTTTAATTTTTAATATAAAAAATATTTTATTTCTAATTGTAAAAAAATAAAAAATTCCAAAAATATGCAAAAAATAAAAAAATAAAATTTGAAATTTTTTAAATTAATTTATTCTTAATTATTTGTGAACAAGTGGAGCAAAAAAAAGTCAACTATTTGAGTGTAGGATTAACAGGTGAATAAAAAATAAAAAATATTTTTAAAAAAATAAAAATTTTAAGAAACTAAATTTTTTATTCTTTAATTTTTAAATTATATTATTAAATGTTTTTATTTAAATAATAAAAAAATAAAGTATAGAAATATCTAGTAAACAACAAATCTGTAAATTTATTATTTTTTTAATATTTAAACTAAAAAAAATATTTTTTTCTAATTGTAAAAAAAAATTCCAAAAAATCCAAAAAATAAAAAAATCAAAATTTTAAATTTTTTAAATTAATTTATTCTCAATTTGTGAACAAGTGCAGCTAAAAAGGTCAACTGTCTAGGTGTAGCATTATCCGGTGAATAAAAAAATAAAAAATATTTTTTAAAAAATAAAAAATTTTAAAAAACTAAATTTTTTATTTTTGAAATTTTTAAATTATATTATTAAATTTTTTTATTTAAATAATAAAAAAATAAAGTCTAGCAATATCTAGTAAACAACAAATCTGTAAATTTATTATTTTTTTAATATTTAAACTAAAAAAATATTTTTTTCTAATTGTAAAAAAATAAAAAATTCCAAAAAATCCAAAAAATAAAAAAATCAAAATTTTAAATTTTTTAAATTAATTTATTCTCAATTTGTGAACAAGTACAGCTAAAAAAGTCAACTGTCTAGGTGTAGCATTATCCGGTGAATAAAAAAATAAAAAATATTTTTTAAAAAATAAAAAATTTTAAAAAACTAAATTTTTTATTTTTGAAAGTTTTAAATTATATTATTAAATTTTTTTATTTAAATAATAAAAAAATAAAGTCTAGCAATATCTAGTAAACAACAAATCTGTAAATTTATTATTTTTTTAATATTTAAAATAAAAAAATATTTTTTTCTAATTGCAAAAAAATAAAAAATTCCAAAAATATTGAAAAAATAAAAAAATTTAAATTTTAAATTTTTTAAATTAATTTATTCTTAATTTGTGAACAAGTGCAGCAAAAAAAAAGTCAACTGTTTAGCTGTAGCATTATCCGGTGAATAAAAAAATAAAAAATATTTTTAAAAAAATTAAAAATTTTAAAAAACTAAATTTTTTATTCTTTAATTTTTAAATTATATTATTAAATATTTTTATTTAAATGATAAAAAATAAAGTCTAGCAATATCTAGTAAACAACAAATCTGTAAATTTATTATTTTTTTTAATATTTAAACTAAAAAAAATATTTTTTCTAATTGTAAAAAAATAAAAAATTCTAAAAATATCCAAAAAATAAAAAAATTTAAATTTAAATTTTTTAAATTAATTTATTCTTAATTTGTGAACAAGTGCTGCAAAAAAAAGTCAATTGTTTAGGTGTAGTATTATTCGGTGAATAAAAAAATAAAAAATATTTTTAGAGAAATTAAAAATTTTAAAAAACTAAATTTTTTATTTTTGAATTTTTAAATTATATTATTAAATTTTTTATTTAAATAATAAAAAAATAAAGTCTAGTAACATTTAATGAACAACAAATTTGTAAATTTATTATTTTTTTAATATTTAAACTAAAAAAATATTTTTTCTAATTGTAAAAAAATAAAAAATTTCAAAAATAACCAAAAAATAAAAAAATTTAAATTTAAATTTTTTAAATTAATTTATTCTCAATTTGTGAACAAGTGCAGCAAAAAAAAAAAGTAACTGTCTAGGTGTAGCATTATCCGGTGAATAAAAAAATAAAAAATATTTTTAATAAAATTAAAACTTTTAGAAAACTAAATTTTTTTATTTTATAAATTATATTATTAAATGTTTATTATCTAAATAATAAAAAAATAAAGTCTAGCAATATCTAGTAAACAACAAATCTGTAAATTTATTATCTTTTTTAATATTTAAACTAAAAAATATTTTTTTTCTAATTGTAAAAAAATAAAAAATTCCAAAAATATGCAAAAAATAAAAAATTAAAATTTTAAATTTTTTAAATTAATTTATTCTGAATTTGAAAACAAGTGCAGCAAAAAAAGTTAATTGTCTAGGTGTAGCATTATCCGGTGAATAAAAAAATAAAAAATATTTTTAATAAAATTAAAAATTTTAAAAAACTAATTTTTTTAATTATATTATTAAATGTTTTTTATCTAAATAATAAAAAAATAAAGTCTAGCAATATCTAGTAAACAACAAATCTGTAAATTTATTATTATTTTTAATATTTAAACTAAAAAATATTTTTTTCTAATTGTAAAAAAATAAAAAATTCCAAAATATAAATAATTTTTAAATTTTAAATTTTTTAAATTAATTATTCTTAATTTGTGAACAAGTGCAGCAAAAAAAAGTCAACTGTCTAGGTGTAGCATTATCGGAGTGAATAAAAAAATAAAAAATATTTTTAATAAAATTAAAAATTTTAAAAAGCTAAATTTTTAATTTTTGATTTTTTGAATTATATTATTAAATGTTTTTTATCTAAATAATAAAAAAAATAAAGTCTAGCAATATCTAGTAAATAACAAACCTGTAAATTTATTATTATTTTTAATATTAAAACTAAAAAAATATTTTTTCTATTTGTATAAAAATAAAAAATTCCAAAATATAAATAATTTTAAATTTTAAATTTTTTAAATTAATTTATTCTTAATTTATGAACAAGTGCAGCAAAAAAAACTCAACTGTCTAGGTGTAGCCTTATCCGGTGAATAAAAAAATAAAAAATATTTTTAAAAAATAAAAAAATTTAAAAAACTAAATTTTTTATTTTTGAATTATTAAATTATATTATAAAATGTTTTTTATTTAAATAATAAAAAAATAAAATCTAGCAATATCTAGTAAACAACAAATCTGTAAATTTATTATTTTTTTAATATTTAATCTAAAAAAATATTTTTTCTAATTGTAAAAAAATAAAAAATTCCAAAAATATTGAAAAAATAAAAAAATTTAAATTTTAAATTTTTTAAATTAATTTATTCTTAATTTGTGAACAAGTGCAGCAAAAAAAATCAACTGTTTAGGTGTAGCATTATCCGGTGAATAAAAAAATAAAAAATATTTGAAAAAAAAAATTTAAAAAAACTAAATTTTTTATTTTTTAATTTTTAAATTATATTATTAAATGTTTTTATTTAAATAATAAAAAATAAAGTCTAGCAATATCTAGTAAATAACAAATCTGTAAATTTATTATTTTTTTTAATATTTAAACTAAAAAAAATATTTTTTTTCTAATTGTAAAAAAATAAAAAATTCCAAAAATATCCAAAAAATAAAAAAATTAAATTTAAAATTTTTAAATTAATTTATTCTTAATTTGTGAACAAGTGCTGCAAAAAAAAGTCAACTGTTTAGGTGTAGCATTATCCGGTGAATAAAAAAATAAAAAATATTTTTAGAAAAATTACAAATTTTAAAAAACTAAATTTTTTGTTTTTGAATTTTTAAATTATATTATTAAATGTTTTTATTTAAATAATAAAAAATAAAGTCTAGCAATATCTTGTAAACAACAAATCTGTAAATTTATTATTTTTTTAATATTTAAACTAAAAAAATATTTTTTCTTCTAATTGTAAAAAGATAAAAAATTCCAAAAATATTCAAAAAATAAAAAATTTAAATTTAAATTTTTTAAAATAAAAGTCTAGCAATATCTAGTAAACAACAAATCTGTAAATTTATTATTTTTTTTAATATTTCAACTAAAAAAATATTTTTTCTAATTGTAAAAAATAAAAAATTCCAAAATTATCCAAAAAATAAAAAAATTAAAATTTTAAATTTTTTAAATTAATTTATTCTCAATTTGTGAACAAGTGCAGCAAAAAAAGTCAACTGTCTAGGTGTAGCGTTATTCGGTGAATAAAAAAATAAAAAATATTTTTAAAAAAATAAAAAATTTTAAAAAACTAAATTTTTTATTTTTGAATTTTTAAATTATATTATAAAATATTTTTTATTTAAATAATAAAAAAATAAAGTTCAGCAATATCTAGTGAATAACAGATCTGTAAATTTAATATTATTTTTAATATTTAAACTAAAAAAAATATTTTTCCTAATTGTAAAAAAATAAAAAAATTCCAAAAATATCCAAAAAATAAAAAAATTAAAATTTTAAATTTTTTAAATTAATTTATTCTCAATTTGTGAACAAATGCAGCAAAAAAAAAGTCAACTGTCTAGGTGTAGCGTTATCCGGTGAATAAAAAAATAAAAAATATTTTTAAAAAAATAAAAAATTTTAAAAAAATAAATTTTTATTTTTGAATTTTTAAATTATATTATTAAATTTTTTATTTAAATAATAAAAAAATAAAGTCCAGCAATATCTAGTGAATAACAGATCTGTAAATTTATTATTTTTTAATTTTTAATACAAAAAAATATTTTTTTCTTATTGTAAAAAAATAAAAAATATCCAAAAAATTAAAAAATTAAAATTTTAAATTTTTAAAATAATTTATTCTTAATTTATGAACAAGTGCAGCAAAAAAAAAGTCAACTGTCTAGGTGTAGAATTATCCGGTGAATAAAAAAATAAAAAATATTTTTAAGAAAATTAAAATTTAAAAAAACTAAATTTTTTATTTTTGAATTTTTAAATTATATTATTAAATTTTTTTATTTAAATAATAAAAAAATAAAGTCTAGCAATATCTAGTAAACAACAAATCTGTAAATTTATTATTTTTTTTAATATTTCAACTAAAAAAATATTTTTTCTAATTGTAAAAAATAAAAAATTCCAAAAATATACAAAAAATAAAAAAATTAAAATTTTAAATTTTTTAAATTAATTTATTCTCAATTTGTGAACAAGTGCAGCAAAAAAAGTCAACTGTCTAGGTGTAGCATTATCCGATGAATAAAAAAATAAAAAATATTTTTAATAAAATTAAAAATTTTAAAAAACTAAATTTTTTATTTTTGATTTTTTAAATTATATTATTAAATGTTTTTTATCTAAATAATAAAAAAATAAAGTCTAGCAATATCTAGTAAACAACAAATCTGTAAATTTATTATTTTTTAAAATATTTAAAATAAAAAAATATTTTTTTCTAATTGTAAAAAAATAAAAAATTCCAAAAATATCCAAAAAATAAAAAAAATTAAAATTTTAAATTTTTTAAATTAATTTATTCTCAATTTGTGAACAAGTGCAGCAAAAAAAGTCAACTGTCTAGGTGTAGCATTATCCGATGAATAAAAAAATAAAAAATATTTTTAATAAAATAAAAAATTTTTAAAAACTAAATTTTTTGTTTTTGATTTTTTAAATTATATTATTAAATATTTTTTATCTAAATAATAAAAAAATAAAGTCTAGCAATATCTAGTAAACAACAAATCTGTAAATTTATTTTTATTTTTAATATTTAAACTAAAAAAATATTTTTTTCTAATTGTAAAAAAATAAAAAATTCCAAAATATAAATAATTTTAAATTTTAAATTTTTTAAATTAATTTATTCTTAATTTATGAACAAGTGCAGCAAAAGAAAGTCAACTGTCTAGGTGTAGCATTATCCGGTGAATAAAAAAATAAAAAATATTTTTAAAAAATAGAAAAATTTAGAAACTAAATTTTTTATTTTTGAATTATTAAATTATATTATAAAATGTTTTTTATTTAAATAATAAAAAAATAAAGTCTAGCAATATCTAGTAAACAACAAATCTGTAAATTTATTATTTTTTTAATATTTAAACTAAAAAAATATTTTTTTTCTAATTGTAAAAAAATAAAAAATTCCAAAAATATCCAAAAAATAAAAAAATTTAAATTTAAAATTTTTAAATTAATTTATTCTTAATTTGTGAACAAGTGCTGCAAAAAAAAAGTCAACTGTTTAGGTGTAGCATTATCCGGTGAATAAAAAAATAAAAAATATTTTTAGAAAAATTACAAATTTTAAAAAACTAAATTTTTTGTTTTTGAATTTTTAAATTATATTATTAAATATTTTTATTTAAATAATAAAAAATAAAGTCTAGCAATATCTTGTAAACAACAAATTTGTAAATTTATTATTTTTTTAATATTTAAACTAAAAAAATATTTTTTCTTCTAATTGTAAAAAGATAAAAAATTCCAAAAATATTCAAAAAATAAAAAATTTAAATTTAAATTTTTTAAATTAATTTATTCTTAATTTGTGAACAAGTGCTGCAAAAAAAAGTCAACTGTTTAGGTGTAGCATTATCCGGTGAATAAAAAAATAAAAAATATTTTTAGAAAAATTAAAAATTTTAAAAAACTAAATTTTTTATTTTTGAATTTTTAAATTATATTATTAAATTTTTTTATTTAAATAATACAAAAATAAAGTCTAGTAACATCTAGTGAACAACAAATTTGTAAATTTATTATTTTTTTTAATATTTAAACTAAAAAAATATTTTTTCCTAATTGTAAAAAAATAAAAAAATTCCAAAAAAATCCAAAAAATAAAAAAATTTAAATTTAAATTTTTTAAATTAATTTATTCTTAATTTGTGAACAAGTGCTGGAAAAAAAAACTCAACTGTTTAGGTGTAGCATTATCCGATGAATAAAAAAATAAAAATTCTTTTTAGAAAAATTAAAAATTTTAAAAAACTCAATTTTTTATTTTTGAATTTATAAATTATATTATTAAATTTTTTTATTTAAATAATAAAAAAATAAAGTCTAGTAACATCTAGTGAACAACAAATTTGTAAATTTATTATTTTTTTAATATTTAAACTAAAAAAATATTTTTTTCTAATTGTAAAAAAATAAAAAATTCCAAAAATATCCAAAAAATAAAAAAATTTAAATTTAAATTTTTTAAATTAATTTATTCTCAATTTGTGAACAAGTGCAGCAAAAAAAAGTCAACTGTCTAGGTGTAGCATTATCCGGTGAATAAAAAAATAAAAAATATTTTTAATAAAATTAAAACTTTTAGAAAACTAAATTTTTTTATTTTATAAATTATATTATTAAATGTTTATTATCTAAATAATAAAAAAATAAAGTCTAGCAATATCTAGTAAACAACAAATCTGTAAATTTATTATCTTTTTTAATATTTAAACTAAAAAATATTTTTTTCTAATTGTAAAAAAATAAAAAATTCCAAAAATATGCAAAAAATAAAAAATTAAAATTTTAAATTTTTTAAATTAATTTATTCTGAATTTGAGAACAAGTGCAGCAAAAAAAGTTAATTGTCTAGGTGTAGCATTATCCGGTGAATAAAAAAATAAAAAATATTTTTAATAAAATTAAAAATTTTAAAAAACTAATTTTTTTAATTATATTATTAAATGTTTTTTATCTAAATAATAAAAAAATAAAGTCTAGCAATATCTAGTAAACAACAAATCTGTAAATTTATTATTATTTTTAATATTTAAACTAAAAAATATTTTTTTCTAATTGTAAAAAAATAAAAAATTCCAAAATATAAATAATTTTTAAATTTTAAATTTTTTAAATTAATTATTCTTAATTTATGAACAAGTGCAGCAAAGAAAAAGTCAACTGTCTAGGTGTAGCATTATCCAGGGAATAAAAAAATAAAAATATTTTTAAAAAAATTAAAAATTTTAAAAAACTAAATTTTTTATTTTTGAATTTTTAAATTATATTATTAAATATTTTTATTTAAATAATAAAAAAATAAAGTCTAGCAATATCTAGTAAACAACAAATCTGTAAATTTATTATTTTTTTTAATATTTAAACTAAAAAAATATTTTTTTTCAATTAAAATTTGAAATTTTTTAAATTAATTTATTCTTAATTTGTGAACAAGTGGCGCAAAAAAAGTCAATTGTTTGGGTGTAGGATTAACCGGTGAATAAAAAATAAAAAATATTTTTAAAAAAATTAAAAATTTTAAAAAACAAAATTTTTTATTTTTTAATTTTTTAATTATATTATTAAATGTTTTTTATTTAACTAATAAAAAAATAAAGTCCAACAATATCTAGTAAACAACAGCTCTGTAAATTTATTATTTTTTAATTTTTAATATAAAACTTTTCTTCTAATTGTAAAAAAATAAAAAATTCCAAAAAATATCCAAAAGATAAAAAAATTAAAATTTGAAATTTTTTAAATTAATTTATTCTTACTTTGTAAACAAGTGGTGCAAAAAAAAGTCAACTGTTTGGGTGTAAGATTAACCGGAGAATAAAAAATAAAAAATATTTTCAAAAAAATTAAAAATTTTAAAAAACTTAATTTCTTATTTTTTAATTTTTAAATTATATTATTAAATGTTTTTTTATTTAAATAATAAAAAAGAGTCCAGCAATATCTAGTAAACAACAAATCTGTAAATTTATTATTTTTTTAAAATTTTAGACTAAAAATTTTTTTTTCTAGTTGTAAAAAAATAAAGAATTCCAAAAATATCCAAAAAAGTAAAAAAATTAAAATTTTTAAATTTTTAAATTAATTTATTCTTAATTTGTAAACAAGTGCTGCAAAAAAAAGTCAACCGTCTAGGTGTAGCATTATCCAGTGAATAAAAAAATAAAAAATATTTTTAATAAAATTAAAAATTTTAAAAAACTAAATTTTTTATTTTTGATTTTTAAATTATATTATTAAATTTTTTTATCTAAATAATAAAAAAATAAAGTCTAGCAATATCTAGTAAACAACAAATCTGTAAATTTATTATTATTTTTTAATATTTAATCTAAAAAAAATATTTTTTTCTAATTGTAAAAAAATAATAAATAATTTTAAATTTTAAATTTAATAAATTAATTTATTCTTAATTTATGAACAAGTGCAGCAAAAAAAAAGTCAACTGTCTAGGTGTAGCGTTATTCGGTGAATAAAAAAATAAAAAATATTTTTAAAAAAATAAAAAATTTTAAAAAACTAAATTTTTTATTTTTGAATTTTTAAATTATATTATAAAATATTTTTTATTTAAATAATAAAAATTAAAGTTCAGCAATATCTGGTGAATAACAGATCTGTAAATTTAATATTATTTTTAATATTTAAACTAAAAAAAATATTTTTCCTAATTGTAAAAAAATAAAAAAATTCCAAAAATATCCAAAAAATAAAAAAATTAAAATTTTAAATTTTTTAAATTAATTTATTCTCAATTTGTGAACAAGTGCAGCAAAAAAAAAGTCAACTGTCTAGGTGTAGCGTTATCCGGTGAATAAAAAAATAAAAAATTTTAAAAAAATAAATTTTTATTTTTGAATTTTTAAATTATATTATTAAATTTTTTATTTAAATAATAAAAAAATAAAGTCCAGCAATATCTAGTGAATAACAGATCTGTAAATTTATTATTTTTTAATTTTTAATACAAAAAAATATTTTTTTCTTATTGTAAAAAAATAAAAAATATCCAAAAAATAAAAAAATTAAAATTTTAAATTAACTTATTCTTAATTTATCAACAAGTGCAGCAAAAAAAAAGTCAACTGTCTAGGTGTAGAATTATCCCGTGAATAAAAAAATAAAAAATATTTTTAAGAAAATTAAAAATTTAAAAAAACTAAATTTTTTATTTTTGAATTTTTAAATTATATTATTAAATTTTTTTATTTAAATAATAAAAAAATAAAGTCTAGCAATATCTAGTAAACAACAAATCTGTAAATTTATTATTTTTTTTAATATTTCAAATAAAAAAATATTTTTTCTAATTGTAAAAAATAAAAAATTCCAAAAATATCCAAAAAATAAAAAAATTAAAATTTTAAATTTTTTAAATTAATTTATTCTCAATTTGTGAACAAGTGCAGCAAAAAAAGTCAACTGTCTAGGTGTAGCATTATCCGATGAATAAAAAAATAAAAAATATTTTTAATAAAATTAAAAATTTTAAAAAACTAAATTTTTTATTTTTGATTTTTTAAATTATATTATTAAATGTTTTTTATCTAAATAATAAAAAAATAAAGTCTAGCAATATCTAGTAAACAACAAATCTGTAAATTTATTATTTTTTAAAATATTTAAAATAAAAAAATATTTTTTTCTAATTGTAAAAAAATAAAAAATTCCAAAAATATCCAAAAAATAAAAAAAATTAAAATTTTAAATTTTTTAAATTAATTTATTCTCAATTTGTGAACAAGTGCAGCAAAAAAAGTCAACTGTCTAGGTGTAGCATTATCCGATGAATAAAAAAATAAAAAATATTTTTAATAAAATAAAAAATTTTTAAAAACTAAATTTTTTGTTTTTGATTTTTTAAATTATATTATTAAATATTTTTATCTAAATAATAAAAAAATAAAGTCTAGCAATATCTAGTAAACAACAAATCTGTAAATTTATTTTTATTTTTAATATTTAAACTAAAAAAATATTTTTTTCTAATTGTAAAAAAATAAAAAATTCCAAAATATAAATAATTTTAAATTTTAAATTTTTTAAATTAATTTATTCTTAATTTATGAACAAGTGCAGCAAAAAAAAAGTCAACTGTCTAGGTGTAGCATTATCCGGTGAATAAAAAAATAAAAAATATTTTTAAAAAATAGAAAAATTTAGAAACTAAATTTTTTATTTTTGAATTATTAAATTATATTATAAAATGTTTTTTATTTAAATAATAAAAAAATAAAGTCTAGCAATATCTAGTAAACAACAAATCTGTAAATTTATTATTTTTTTAATATTTAAACTAAAAAATATTTTTTTCTAATTGTAAAAAAATAAAAAATTCCAAAAATATCCAAAAAATAAAAAAATTTAAAGTTTGGTGTTGTGATGACAAGTCATCTTAGGCTAGTTTCACAAGCCTTTTTCATTAGGTTTTACTTGGTTTTATGCACTTTCTTGAGCCACAAGTAAGCCGTTTAGGTGGAATTTCATGTTTCCTTAGATTCAATCAACAATGGATGAATTGATGCATTTTCATGAGTTTTTGTGCAATAATTGCTTATATATCAAGAAGAAGAAGAACTCTCATGATTACAGCATAGCTTTGATGCAATTATTGATTGATGATAGGTGGAAAGAGGTTTGGAAGAAGGTTGAAGAAAAGGGGACAGCAAGGGGCAAGAAGAGGGATCACGTTTGAGCTCAAGTTTGCCTCAAACTTGGACTCAAACGTGAGGAAGAGTGCAACCACAGCCTGAAGGGGTATACTTCCAACAAGAATAACTTGAGCTACAGAGCTCCAAATGAGGTGATTCAAAAAGCAATGGGAAGTAGGAATCGAGAGCTTTCCAAGCATATATGGCACTGCATGGTGGACACTAAAATTGAGGGAGAAAACTGCCCCGAAATGTGCACAAACGAACATGGTGTCAACCTGCAGTGAAGCCAACCGACCTCTGCACCTTTGATGGAGTATAACTCGAGCTGTGAAGCTCCAAACTATGCGCTCCCAATGGCATTGGAAAGTAGACATTCAGGGCGTTCCAACAATATATAATAGTATGGGGTGGACAATGCGTTTGAGCCTCCAGAATCTGGCATTTTCGACCACGTTTGAGGCAAACGTCGCCTATTGCACACCAAAGCCAGCGACCCTGTTCTCTTCAAAGGAGCATAACTTGAGTTGTAGATGTCCAATTGAGGTGACTTCAATTGGGTTAGAAAGCTGACATTTAGAGCTTTCCAACCATATATAATAGTCTATAGTGGATGATGTGTGGAAAACGATCCAACACAAAACTCACCGGCAAGTGTACCGGGTCGCATCAAGTAATAAAACTCACGGGAGTGAGGTCGATCCCACAGGGATTGAAGGATTGATCAATTTTAGTTTAGTGGTTGATTTAGTCTAGCGAATCAAGTATTGGTTGAGTGATTTTGTAGCCAACAGTAAGTAAATAGCAGGAAATGTAAAGGGAGAGGGATGAATTGCAGAAATTAAAGAGAACAGAAAGTAAAGATGCTGAATCTTAAAGAACAAGAAATTAAATGAATGAAACTTAAAGTGCAAGAAATGTAAATTGTAGTAACTTAAAGTGCAAGAAATATAAATTGCTTGAATGGAAAAGGGATTTGAGGACTGGGATTTCAGAATTCAAACAAGGGAAATGAAATTGCAACAATTAATAAAGCAGAAGATGAATTGGAAGTAACTAGAATTCAAACAGGAAATGAAATTAAATTGCAGCAGGGGTTCACAAAAGAACCAAAAGGAAAATGAGATCTCAGGGCTCTAGAGACTAGATAGCAGAGTCTAGATCTCAATTGCCTTCCCAGATCCAAGTTCACAAAGCAATTAACAAGAAATTAAAGAAGAAGCAGTACAGGAAATGTAATTGAACTCAATTATGCAGAAGAGGAATTAAAGAGATCTTGAATGGAGATTGAGACAGAATTTCCTCAATTCTTCACACCCAAGACTTAAACAAGAAAAGTAAAAATGCTCAAGCAAGAATGAGGAAGAAGAGAGATCAATTCTCCTCCCCAATTCTCTGAAATCTCAGTTCCTAGCTCTCAATGAAGTCTCAGAATTCAAAACTCCAAAGAAAGTTCAAAAGGTCAACGTAAAGTAAAAGTTTAAAAGCTCCAAAGAAAGGTCCTAATTACATCAAACTAACTCCTATTTATACACTTTCTATTCTTGGATCTTGGGATTTGGATGGGCTTTTGATTTGGTGAAGAAATGAACTGAATTGGATTTTTAATCCAATTTTCAGCCCATGAAAAATTGGCTTCCAGGAGGCTGCGAGGGCAGGGCAGGAAATGGTGCGTGCGGCCTTGTGCGTGCGTGTTTGGTGCGTGTGGTGCTGCAGGATGCTGCCCTGCCCTTGTGGAGGGTAGGGCAGAGTTTTTTTTGGTGCGCCAGATTCTGCTGCCCGTGCGTGCTGCTGCTGCCGAGAGTCCTTGGTGCGTGCCAATCTGGTGCGCTGGCTGTGCACCACAAAATGCTACCCTGCCCTCGCGGAGGGCAGGGCAATGTTTCCAAAAGTGAAGTTCCAAGTTCGAAACTTGGTGGAGGCGCACGCTGCTTCTTTTCCTTGGTTTTCTTGGCACCAAAGTCACGCCTAGTTCCTTACTTCCTCATGGTGCCGTGTTCGATTCATGGAGAATGAAATCAAGCTTGTTTTCTTTTTGTTTGAACGCTACTCCTTCCCTCCTTGTCCTTGGGTTCGAAACCCATAGGAAGCACTAGGAAGCAATTCCTTTGAATTATTCTTGATTGGAGCCCGATATTGCTCTTGAGGAGGGCAGGGCAGAGTTTTTGCTCCCTTTGGTCCTTAGCATCAAATTGTGCTCCGCCCTTGTTGTGGGCAGGGCAGTGTTGCTTCTCAAAGCTTGTTTCATTATGTTGCCCTCCTGGAGGGAAGTGTGCCCTTGTGGAGGGCAATGTTTGCTTCCTCCCTTTCATGCGCCACACTTCTTCTCTCCTTGGGCCACGCTTTCTTAAGCCACGTTTTTCCTTTTTTTTCTTTCTTTCTTCACCTACAAGAAACCAAAACAACCACTCAAAGTATCTCTAAATTCACAAGGTTTATAATTCATTAAAAATCAATTAATTCTTGCTCAAACCTCATGATTTAGCATCAATTTAATAGTAGTTGCTTGATTTAAAGAAGTTATGCATTTTCATTCCAAATCACTTACTTAGGATGCAAGAAAGTGCATAAAGACTAATAAAACTAGTGAAATTAGCTTGAAAAATGGGTATATGATGACTTGTCATCAGTGGACATGAAATTGGCAACGTTGACAAGCGGACAAAGTAGCATCCCAAGACTTGATGTGCAACAAGTGGCAACATTGGAGTTCACGTTTGCGCCAACGTTTGCCTCAAACTTGAGGTCAAACGTTGGCCATATTTCAGCAAGGAAAACCAACCCCTGAAGCTCACCACGCCTGCCCCAGCGTTTGCCTCAAACTTGAGGTCAAACGCTGGCCAAAGAATGCCTTAGAGGAGATCACGTTTGAGCTCACGTTTGACCTCAAACGTGAACCCAAACGTGAGTGACAGCAAAGTGGCCGTTATGCATAATGCCTTCAAGAAAACGTTTGAGTCAACGTTTGCCTCAAACGTTGACTCAAACGTGAATGTTTCAAAGTCCAAATTACAAGTGGATTTCTTCTCAAGACCAAGAGCAACCCATCCGGATCCATCTTCAACCCAATTCCACTCCAAAGCAAGCAAAGCCCACATGACTCAAAGGCACACAGAGAAGCTAGATTAGGAATTTTATTTTATAAATATTGTTTTGATTTTTCATTTTCATTTTGTAAAAGCCTATATAAAGGCATTGGTTTCATTTCACTAAGGAGGCTAGCTCCACTAGGGAGCATTAGGAGTAGTAGAGAGCTCTCTCTTTAGTTTTTCTCTTTGTTTTGAAATTTTAGATTGAGATTGGAAGGAATTCTATTTTCATTCTCCATCTGCAACTTCTCTTGTTCTTCTTCTGCATAATTGAGAATTGGATTTGCATTTCACTTGCTGTTTGATTTACTTCTCTTCTGCCGATTATTTTCTACTTTGATCAAGGAAGGAATTGAGATCTAGACTTGTTTTCTAGTCTCTTTGATTTCCTGAGATCTTCATTTTGATTTTCCAATTGAGTTGAATTTAATTTCTGTTTGCTTCTTCCAGCAATTCTGCTTTCTGTTTGAGATCGGTTGCAAGTTACTGCATCTTTTACTTCTCTGTTTGATTGCTATTTATAATTTCTTGTTTGATTTCTTAAATCCCAGCTCCCAAAATCCTTTTATTCTTCCTGCAATTTAAATTTCCAGTTGCTTGATCTACTGCTTTCATTTAAATTCCCTGCTCCCACTCCCTTTTATATTCAATGCAATTTACATTTCTTGTCATTTAAGCTTCCTGCCTATTTACATTCTGCGATTTAAGTTCACTGCTATTTACATTCTGCTGCAATAATTCTCACTCACCAATGTTAGCTTGACTAAACTAATCACCCACTAAAGTTGCTTGATCCATCAATCCCTGTGGGATCAACCTCACTCTAAGTGAGTTATTACTACTTGATGCGACCCGCTATACTTGCCGGTTGGATTTGTGTGTTTGGAAATTCGTTTTTCCACAAAAACACCATCAAGTTTTTGGCACCGTTGCCGGGGATTGATTAGATCAACAATGATTAAGTGGGTGAGAAGTCTAGATCAAGCATTTTCTTTGTTTTTGTTCTCTGTTTTAAGTTGATAGCAAGGTGTTTGAGTTATTGCCTCACTAAGATATTCTTTCTCTGTGACATGAATTTCAATTTTCATTGATGTTGCATTTTACAAAATATAAATGGAGTTCAACTCATCTTATGGTCAAACAAAATTTTATGGGATATCACCCACCATCACCAATCTCTAATGGTGGCTGGGAATATCACCAAGAAAATACAAATTCTAAGCACTCCAATCTATGGAGATCTGCTTCAGAGACACAAGATGAGCAAGAAAACCATATGGGATATTTTCCTCCACCACAAAATGATGCTAGTCATGATTCTAATGGTGGCTGGGAAGGGAATTCTAATGCTCCATATGATATTCATCCAAAGATATCATCACTTGACCATGCTTCAACAGAAAGCCCCTGTCAAAACTCACCACCCATACAAACTTCTATGAACCAAAGCCTCTCAAAGCTTGAGACGATGTTTGAAAAATATGAGAGAGAGGCATAGATATCCTAGAATGATCAAGAGAATTCATTCAAAAACATAGAAGTGATGGTAAACCAAATGTTAAGTGCAAGGGAGAAAGTGGAAGAGCAAGATGAGGAGGCTACTGTATCAAGTGAACTTTCAATGAAGAATGAGGTGGTTGAAAATGGAACTGCACTTGAGATGACAAGAGAACCTGAACACTCACAACCTCCTCAAACTCCCCTAGACCAAAAAGTCTCAACAATTGAATCTGAGATTAAAAGATATGAAGAGGAGATGAAGAAATGTTGGGAAGATCAATAAACCTCCTCAATGAAAAAGCTATTAAGTCAAATGTTGAGTGCAAGGGAGGAAGTGGAAGAGCAAGAAAGTGAGAAAGACAACCAAAGAATTCCAAACTCAAGTGAAGCAGAGAAGTACATAGAGAAAAAGCTCATGGAACCACCAATTCAAAAGGCTCTGGATGAATACAAAACTCCAACAATCACACAGCAACCAAATCTTAAATCCAAAAAAGTGAAGGCAACTAACAAGATCACCATTCCTGCCCCTGATCCAGCAAGCAAGACCAATCAAAGCCATTTACAAAAGAAAGCTTGCTGAGGACAGACCAAGACAGGGGGTGATGTGCGGAAAACGATCCGACACAAAACTCACCGGCAAGTGCACCGGGTCGCATCAAGTAATAAAAACTCACGGGAGTGAGGTCGATCCCACAGGGATTGAAGGATTGAGCAATTTTAGTTTAGTGGTTGATTTAGTCAAGCGAATCAAGATTTGGTTGAGTGATTTATGATTTGCAGAATTTAAATTGCACTGAAAGTAAAGGGAATGTGTAGATTGCATGAAATTAAAGAGAACAAGAATTAAATTGCTGAATCTTAAAGAACAAGTAATATAAATTGCAGAAATTTAGAATGCAAGAAATGTAAATTGCGGAATCTTAAATTGCAAGAAATGTAAATGACTTGAATTGTAAAGGGACTTGGGAATTGGATTTGCAGAAATTAAACAAGGCAAAGTAAATTGCATCAAACAGAAGAGTAAAAGGGGTTTGGGATTGAGTCGAATCTGAAACAGAAGAGAAAATGAACATGAAAAGTAATAAACAGAGAATTGGAAATTGGAAATTCAGATCTCAGGACCCAAGAGACTAGATAACCGAGTCTAGATCTCAATGCCTTCCTAGATCCAACAAGAACACTTGCAAAGAAATTGTAAATTGCAAAGAAAGTAGATGAAGAGCAATTAACAGAAATTTAAACTCAATTATGCAGTAAAGAAACAGAGAGATCCAAGGATGAGATTGAAACAGAATTTCTTCAATTCTCCAACCCAAGATCCAAGACAAAGTAATTGAAATTGAAAACAATTAAACTAAGAGGAAGGGAATTGAATTCTCCTTCCCCGAAACTAAGAAATTTAAGATCACTCAATACCAAAAGCTCTCGAAAAAAACTACTAAGCAAAACTAAAGGAAAACTAAAAAGAAGAGCTCCTCGAATAACTTGAATTCTATCCTATTTATACACTTTCTTCAAATGATCTTCAAGCCTTCAATTGGGCCTTTGCTCTTGATGGAATTGGGTTGAGAGAGGCCTTGGTTGATTGCTCTTGGAGTTTGAAGAAGAACCGAATTGAACCGGGTTGGAGTTTTGCAAAAGTTGGACCAAACGTTTGAGCAAAAGTTAGAGGCTAACTTTTGCTCCAACTTTTCATATCAGCCACCATGATTTGCTGATACCAATGTTGGTGCCAAAGTTAGGGGTCTAACTTTTGCTCCAACGTTGGCTTTACCTTGTGCACTTATGGCGCCAACGTTAGCCCAAAAGTTAGGGGTCTAACGTTGGCGCAAACTTTTGCTCCTCCCTTTGTATTTTTCATGTGCCAACGTTAGCCCAAAAGTTAGGGGTCTAACGTTGGCACAAACCTTTGGTGGTCAGGGGATATTTTTCTTATACCAACGTTAGCCACAAAGTTAGGGGCTAACATTGGCGCAAACTTTTGGTACCCAGGGAGTGATTTTCAAGTTCCAACGTTAGCCCAGAAGTTAGGGGTCTAATGTTGGGGCTAACTTTTCACCCAAAAGTTTGTGCAAAAGTTTGAGGCTAACTTTAGGTCCAACTTTTTGCTTCCTGGTTCAATTTTACTTATTCCATTGTCCTCTCTTTACTCCTAGCCATTCCTTCTTGCTTCAACCTTTCTCCAAGCTTTCTTCACCTATCATTAATCAACCAAACACATCAAAGCTATGCTTAAAATCATGAGATATTCATTCTTTCACAATATGTATCAAATATAGCATAAAACCTCATGAAATTGCATTAATTCATCTATGGTTAATTAAATCAAAGGAAACATGAAAGTCTACCCAATTGGCTTGCTTAGAGCTCAAGAAAGTGCATAATTCAAATGAAAACAAAAGAAAAAGGCTAGTGAAACTAGGCTAAGATGACCTGTCATCACAACACCAAACTTAAATCTTGCTTGTCCCCAAGCAAGCAGTAAGACATAAGGAAAATTACTAGAAGCAGAGAAGTGTATAAGCCTTTTATTGGAAGACATTGAATACTGATAAATGGGGTTTTTATGCATGGTATCTTAGGGATTTTTATTCTGGGGCTGAGACATCAACATTCCTTTGGATCCTTACTTGAATAACAAAAAAAAATGAGACTTGATATTGCTTGGTCCTTAGCTTTTCTTGTTCTTTTCTTGGCTGAGGCTTAATGCTATGTGGTAAGGCAACCTTTTAGAGTAAGCTTTCAACCAGCATTCCCGCCCCAGTTGGTTCAAGATGCTAGGTGTTGAAACACCCCTATGGACTTACTTGCTCAAGCCTCTCCTTAGCACACACACATCACAGGCATTTAGCTTGTTTTGTTCATCTCTGTTAGTTCTTTGGAAATTGATGCCTAGCACCTCTTTGGGTTACTAAATGCTTTGTCTCAAAGTAGCTCTTGATGGTGGACTTTCGGTTGGCAATCCCGGGTTAGTTAACCCAAGTTGTCGGGTGATGAAGCACCCTTTAGAACCTAGTTATCCAAGCTTATCTTTGTACAAAAAGCATCACAGGCATATATCCAAATCTCAAGCTATTGATGCCCAGCCTTGTTTATTTCTTTTTGCTTCTTTTTCTTGCATTTTCTTTCTTTTATTTTGGACCTTTTTCTTTTGTCAAGTCTCATGAAATGTAACTCAAGTTCATATCACAAAGTCATGCTAACATTCAGCCTTATTCATAAATCAACTAATGAACCAGCACATACCACCACATAACCTCATTTTGTCTTATATCATGCTAGACTTTTACTCTTTCTCTATTTTTCACAGTTATTTTTCTTTTATTCAAGCATGAGGAACAAAGCATATAATTCAAGTAAAATGAGAGTGAATCAAGCACTTAGACTAGTAAGCCATAATAGCGTGAAACCAAACAAACTCGCAGAAAGTAAATGAATCTAAGAAGACACTAATCAACAGGGGACATTTGCACTTTCAATTAACATACTTGAACTAGAATTAGTCAGAGAACAATACAACCTCTTGGAGTCTATTTGTTTTCTCTGTGTCATCATCATTGTTGGGTTCTATATCCTTCCTCTGTCCATGATGATGTACTTTTTCCTCCAAGAGATTGAATGACTTCCTACAAAAGATATTGAAAGTTTCTTGTTCCCCAAGCACTTGAGAGGCAGTTAGCATGCATGTATGCTTGTGATTCTGTGAACCTAAGTTGGTGTGAGAACACCAAACTTAGTTCCTTGCCTACTTCTATATGTAGCAAAATAAATACATGCATGAAACATCAAGTACTTTTATTAAGGAAATAAACTATGAACTAAGAGACAAACTATGAACCAGAAAACAACCAAAAACTAGAAAAATGACAATTGTTAAGCAGTTTCTCTGATGGTTTGGAGCCGATACTGATCATGCTGAGGGTGCAATGTGTTCTTAATGAAATTTTTAGTGGAACACCAAACTTAGCATCCAACATTCACCCCTTAACTATTTTGGTGTGCAACACCAAACTTAGCTCTTTGCAATACAGAGAAATCTACTCAACTCTTTTATTAAATTAGCTATGAAGAGAAAATTACCTCAGGTTGGGTTGCCTCCCAACAAGCGCTTCTTTATTGTCACTAGCTTGACATGTTGTTTTTCACTTTCTTCCTCTTCTTCCAGTTGGTTAAGAGGAATGACCTTAAGGGGGGGAAAGTTTCAGCTGTTGTCCCCTTTCTTAGTCTCTTCTCAGCAAGCCTCTTTGTGAAATTGGCTTGATTGGTCTTGCTTGCTGGATCAGGGGGAGGATTGTTTGCAGTTGACCTTCTCATGAATGTTATCCTTGGTATCTTGGTCGCAATCCTCTTCTTGGTGCTTTTGTCAATTGCCTTCACTTCTTGGATGTCAAGACATGGTTGCTGTGTGATTATTGGAGTGATTTCTTCATTAAGAGCCTCTTGTATTAGTGGTTCCATGAGCCCTTCCTTCATGTGATTTTCTGCTTCACTTGAGTGTGAATTCTCTGGAATGACTTCCTCACTTTCATGCTCCTCCACTCCTTTCTTTGCACCCAACATTTGCTTTAATAGCTCTATCATGGAGGAGGTTTGTTGATCTTCCCAACATTTCTTCATCTCCTCTTCATACCTTTCAATCATGGTTTCAAGTGTTGAGGCGTTTTGGTCCAGGGAAGTTTGTGAGAGTTGTGAGTCTTCATGTTCTCTTGTCATCTCAAGTGCAGTTTCAGGTTCAACCACCTCTACCTCATTTTTCATTGAAATTTCTCTTGACACAGAGGCTTCCTCATCTTGCTTTTCCACTTCCTCACCCACAAATTTGTCTTCATCCGTACTGTTTGATGGTTCTAAGTTCTTCTTTGTTTGCTCTAAGGACCCATTTATCTGCTCGAGGATGGTTTCTTCCCAAGATGGGGATTTTGTGTAAAATTCCACTAGTTTTCTCTGTATTTCAATGCCTTCAAGGTATTCCTCATCTGTTAATTCAATGCCTTCAAGGTATTCCTCATCTGTTAATTCAAGAGATGAAGGTTGAGAGTAATTTTGGTGACGTGAATGTGTTGTGGTGAAGTTGTGTTGAGGGGTGTGGAATGAGTTGTGTGATTGATGGGATGACTGGTATGGATTTTGGAGGAAACTTTGTGTTGAGGCATAATCAAGTGATGAAGAACTTTTAATTGAGGAACTGGGATGTGAGGGTGGATGCTCTTTCATTCTGTGGTAATCCTCCCATCTACCATGAGGATAATAATATGAATTATTTTGGAGTGGAGGTTTGTATCCCATATGCTTCTCCTGCTCATCTTGTGTCTCTGAAGCAAATCTCCATGAATTGGAGTGCTCAGAATCTGTTAATTCTTGGTGATATCCCCAGCCACCATTAGAGGTTGGTGCTGGTGGGTGATATCCTGAAAAATTTTGTTTGACTGCAAGATGAGTTGAACTCCATTTGTATTTTGGAAAGCACAACACCATTGAAAATTGAAATTATTCATATCACAGATGAGAATTTCTTAGTGAGGCATAAACTCAAACACCTTGGTTTCAATCTAAAACAGAGAACAAAAATAAAGAAAATGCTTGATCTAGACCACCACCTCACTTAATCATTGTCAATCTATTCAATCCCCAGCAACGGTGCCAAAAACTTGATGTGCGGAAAACGATCCGACACAAAACTCACTGGCAAGTGCACCGGGTCGCATCAAGTAATAAAAACTCACGGGAGTGAGGTCGATCCCACAGGGATTGAAGGATTGAGCAATTTTAGTTTAGTGGTTGATTTAGTCAAGCGAATCAAGATTTGGTTGAGTGATTTATGATTTGCAGAATTTAAATTGCACTGAAAGTAAAGGGAATGTGTAGATTGCATGAAATTAAAGAGAGCAAGAATTAAATTGCTGAATCTTAAAGAACAAGTAATATAAATTGCAGAAATTTAGAATGCAAGAAATGTAAATTGCGGAATCTTAAATTGCAAGAAATGTAAATGACTTGAATTGTAAAGGGACTTGGGAATTGGATTTGCAGAAATTAAACAAGGCAAAGTAAATTGCATCAAACAGAAGAGTAAAAGGGGTTTGGGATTGAGTCGAATCTGAAACAGAAGAGTAAATGAACATGAAAAGTAATAAACAGAGAATTGGAAATTGGAAATTCAGATCTCAGGACCCAAGAGACTAGATAACCGAGTCTAGATCTCAATGCCTTCCTAGATCCAACAAGAACACTTGCAAAGAAATTGTAAATTGCAAAGAAAGTAGATGAAGAGCAATTAACAGAAATTTAAACTCAATTATGCAGTAAAGAAACAGAGAGATCCAAGGATGAGATTGAAACAGAATTTCTTCAATTCTCCAACCCAAGATCCAAGACAAAGTAATTGAAATTGAAAACAATAAAACTAAGAGGAAGGGAATTGAATTCTCCTTCCCCGAAACTAAGAAATTTAAGATCACTCAATACCAAAAGCTCTCCGAAAAAAACTACTAAGCAAAACTAAAGGAAAACTAAAAAGAAGAGCTCCTCGAATAACTTGAATTCTATCCTATTTATACACTTTCTTCAAATGATCTTCAAGCCTTCAATTGGGCCTTTGCTCTTGATGGAATTGGGTTGAGAGAGGCCTTGGTTGATTGCTCTTGGAGTTTGGAGAAGAACCGAATTGAACCGGGTTGGCGTTTTGCAAAGGTTAGACCAAAAGTTTGAGCAAAAGTTAGAGGCTAACTTTTGCTCCAACTTTTCATATCAGCCACCATGATTTGCTGATACCAATGTTGGTGCCAAAGTTAGGGGTCTAACTTTTGCTCCAACGTTGGCTTTACCTTGTGCACTTATGGAGCCAACGTTAGCCCAAAAGTTAGGGGTCTAACGTTGGCGCAAACGTTTGCTCCTCCCTTTGTATTTTTCATGTGCCAACGTTAGCCCAAAAGTTAGGGGTCTAACGTTGGCACAAACTTTTGGTGGTCAGGGGGTATTTTTCTTATACCAACGTTAGCCACAAAGTTAGGGGCTAACGTTGGCGCAAACTTTTGGTACCCAGGGAGTGATTTTTAAGTTCCAACGTTAGCCCAGAAGTTAGGGGTCTAACGTTGGGGCTAACTTTTCACCCAAAAGTTTGTGCAAAAGTTTGAGGCTAACTTTAGGTCCAGCTTTTTGCTTCCTGGTTCAATTTTACTTATTCCATTGTCCTCTCTTTACTCCTAGCCATTCCTTCTTGCTTCAACCTTTCTCCAAGCTTTCTTCACCTATCATTAATCAACCAAACACATCAAAGCTATGCTTAAAATCATGAGATATTCATTCTTTCACAATATGTATCAAATATAGCATAAAACCTCATGAAATTGCATTAATTCATCTATGGTTAATTAAATCAAAGGAAACATGAAAGTCTACCCAATTGGCTTGCTTAGAGCTCAAGAAAGTGCATAATTCAAATGAAAACAAAAGAAAAAGGCTAGTGAAACTAGGCTAAGATGACCTGTCATCAGGGGGCAATAGCTGAATCTTCTCCTTCCTTGAGGTCATTCCTCTTAACAAACTAGAAGAAGAGGAAGAAAGTCATCAGCCATAGGTCAGTAGTTTTTCTTTCTTAGTTATTTCAATAAAGAAGTTAGGTAGATTTCTCTGTATTGCAAGGAGCTAAGTTTGGTGTTGCACACCAAAATAATTAGGGGTGAATGTTGGATGCTAAGTTTGGTGTTCCACCAAAAATTTTACTAAGAACACATTGCACCCTCAACATGACTAGTATCGGCTCCAAATAATCAGAAAAACTACTTAATGATTGTCATAGTTTGTTCTCTAGTTTACAGCCAATTTCTAGTTCATAGTCCACTTTCCTAAATAAAAGTACTTGATGTTTCATGCATGTATTTATTCTGCTGCATATAAAAGTAGGAAAGGAACTAAGTTTGGTGTTCCCACACCAACTTAGGATCAGAGAAACACAAGCATACATGCATGCTGATTGTGTCTCAAGTGCTTGGGGAACAAGCAACTTTCAATATCTTTTGTAGGAAGTCATTCAATCTCTTGGAGGAAAAGATACATCATCATGGACAAAAGAAGGACATGGAATCTAACAAAGATGATGACACAGCGAAAACAAATAGACTCCAAGAGGTTGTACTCTTCTCTGACTGACTTTAGTTTAAATATTCTAATTGAAAGTGCAAATGTCCCCTGTTGAGTAGTGTTCTTTAGATTTATTTACTGTCTGCTAGTTTGTTTGTTTTCATGCTGTTTTGGCTTGATAGTTTAAGTGCTTGATTCAGTTTCATCTTATTTGAATTATATGCTTTGTCCTTCATGCTTGAATAAAAGAAAAATAACTGTGAAATAGAGAAAGAGTAAAAGTCTAGTATGAAATGAGACAAAATGAGGTTATGTGGTGGTATGTACTGGTCATTAGTTGATAAATAAGGCTGAATGTTGGCATGACTTTGTGATATGAACTTGAGTTACATTTCATGAGACTTGAAAAATGAAAAAAAAAAGAGGTCCAAAATAAAAAAATGTAAGAAAAAGAAGCAAAAAAAAAAAGAAATAAACAAGGCTGGGCACCAATGGCTTGAGATTTGGATATATGCCTGTGATGCTTTTGTACAAAGATAAGCTTGGATAACTAGGTTCTTGTAAATCATGTTGCTTGTATGCGAAGTTTGTATTCGTAGGTTTTGATGAATGACAAACCAACAAACGACATGAAAGACAAACCAACAAACAACTTGAATGAACAAGCATGTTGAAAGATCAACCAACATTCAACGTTGAGGAATGAAGAGTTGAAAGCAACACAACAACAACAAGAAACTCAAGTCCACAACATTTGAAGACAAGTATAGTGTCTTAGGACTTAGGTAACTTCTTGTTAAGAACCAATTGCTAAATCTCTCAACACACACTCACAAAATGTTTTGATGCACATCTTGCAACTCGATGCTAGCCAAATGGTTTAAAACTTGTTTTTCAAAGGAACAAAAGCATAGGAATTGACTCCAACAAGTTTGAGATCAATCCTAAGTATTTTAAAGTGATTTTAAGCCATTCTTTAAGGTTTGCATCGATGCACACTCATCTTGCATCGATGCAAAGCATGCGACGACTTGTTGAATCGATGCAAAGATGTCTGCATCGATGCAACCTAGCTGAAAATTCAAATTTCAGCTTCAAAGACACATTTGCATCGATGCAAAGTGTTATGCATCGATGCAAATAATTCAAAAACATAAAAAACGGCTAGTTTTGACAAAAAGGCTCCATCCCATTAACTCCCCAACGTTTCTAAGGTTTGGGGAGTCTATAAATAGATGGATTGAAGCCTTACTTCTGACTTGATTTTTTGAAAACCATATTGTTCATATTCTTTCATTCTACACATTTTTAAGGTGTTATAATACACAATTTGAGAGAGCAATATCAATTGGTTCAATAGTGCTAAACTTGTAATCATACACTCTTCTAGAGAGTACTCATTTCATCTCAACAATTCTTTGAGAATTGTTTTCTTGTACCTTTGTAAATTGGAGTGTGATCTCCAAGGTTGAGTCAAGAGTTATAAACACTATAGTCGGTGAGGATACCAAAGAGGTATACTAAGTACTCAAGGCAAATCTTAGAGAAGGTATCTCTAAGTGGAGTGGGTTAGTATACGAGTGGTGATCATATACCGTGAGGTGTTAGAAACTAAGGACTCGGATTGTAAAAGGTTTTGTGCGAGCACCTTGAAGCTTGGCAATAGTGGAACTTCTCAATTGCGATTGAGAAAGAAAGTGGACGTAGGACAAGGATTGTGCCGAACCACTCTAAATAGCGTTTGCATCTCTCCAAACTCATCTCTTCAATATTATTGTCTTTTACCTTTGAGCAAATAAATTGTGATCGAAAAGTAGCTTCGTAAGTACTTAAGGAATAGCTTAAGTCCGATTGGTGAAAAGCTTGATCAATTTATTTGAGTTGGTGTCTATTGGAAAGTAAAAGCTCCTTATAAATGCTTAGCAATTGAGTTAAACTCTTGGAAAAATACTAGTACAATAACACTTTTGTATATTGTCTTTAATTTTCGCAAAAAGATTCATTGTTGTTGCAATACTCAATTCACCCCCCTCTTGAGTAATTGTGCATAGGTTCTACAAGTGGTATCAGAGCTTAACCCTTTGAAAGACTTAACCGTTTAAGGGAAAAGATCATGGCAAGCACAGGCTTTAACAACAACAACACTAGCGAAGGTAACTCAACCGCTAGACCTCCTCTTTTTAGCGGAACAAATTACTCTTATTGGAAAAATAAGATGAGAATTTGGATCCGTTCTCAAGATGTGAGAATTTGGAAAGTGATTGAGAATGGAAATCACATTCCAACAAAGACAACAAGCGCTAAAGAAGGAGAAGTCTCCGTCTCAAAGCAAGTACCGAAAGGAGAAGATGAATATAGTGACGATGATTGGAAGAAAGTGGCAATGAATGATAAAGCCATCAACTTCATTCATTGTGTACTTAACGAGCATGATTATATGAAGATCTCTACATGTGAAACCGCTAAAGAGATTTGGGATAAACTCCAAATCACTTACGAAGGAACCAACCACGTTAAAGAATCAAAGGTATTTATGTTGGTTCATGAATAGGAAAATTTTAAAATGAAAGATGAAGAGAGCATTGAAGAAGCTCTTGAAAGACTCTCCAAGATCTTCAACAATCTAAGCATGCTTGGCACAAAATATAATGATAAACAAATTGTGACCAAGGTGCTTACAAGCCTTACACCAAAATGGAACTCCAAAGTGAACGCCATTGTGGAAGGAAGGCTCTATGATCAACTTACATTTGATCAACTGCGAGGAAATCTTCTCACCTATGAAATGACTATGCTAAATAGACAAAAAGGTGAAGAAAGCAAGAAGAAAAGTCTCGCCCTTAAAACAACATCACTGCAAGAAGAGAGTGATGATAATGAAGAAGAAGGAGATGAAGAATTTGCACTCTTATTAAAAAGATTCAATAAGTTTGCAATGAAGAAAAACTTCAAGAGCAAAACAAAGGTACCAAAATGCTATGAGTGTGGAGAAGTTGGACACATCAAACCCAATTGTCCAAAACTTCAAAAGGAGGACAAAAACAAGAAATTTAAGAAGAAGGAGAAAGCATACATATCATGGGAGAACGAGGATGAATCCGACTCCGATGACGACGAGGTTGCAAATCTTTGCTTAATGGCAAGCGAAGAAAAGGTTAGTGATGACAACTCCACTTCTTTTAATTTACAAGATGAATATGATGCCTTACTTGAGGTGTACACAAAACTTACCCAAGATTATTCTCTCCTAAAGAAAAAGAATATGGACCTTTTAAAACAAAATGAGATGTTGAAAAACGAGAATATCAATCTTGGAAAAGATAAGTGTAGCACAAGTAGTGATCCATACAAATCTTGTAAAATGCATGAAAATGAAATTACAAATCTTAAGAACACTTTAGCTAAGTTCAATAAATCTTCAAAGAACTTAGATAAAATGTTGAAAAACCAAAAGCATGTTCATAATAAGGAAGGTTTAGGTTTTGAAAAAGGAAAATTTAAAAATGCTAAAACTCCTATTAGGTAACCGCAAGCCCAAAAGGCAAGCATGCCTAAAAGGAATGAAGCCTTTAAACATCCTCCTCAACATGCTTCATTTAGAAATTATAATCACAATGCATATAGATCAAAAGATGTTGCATTTAGGAAACAACCTAGGCAACCATTTAGAAACATGCAGAGGATGCATAATCCAAATGTCATATGTCATTATTGTAATAAAGTAGGTCATATAGCACCCGTATGCTTTACTAGAATTAAACATATAAACTTTCGTAGTCAAGATACGAGATGGGCACCTTATGGGCATTATGCTCATACTAACCATCAAGGACCCAAATTCACTTGGGTACCTAAATCCCAATTTTAATTATTTTGTAGGTACGTGTTGGAGCTAAGGATACAAATTGGTATGTTGATAGTGGATGCTCCAAACACATGACCGGCGATGAATCAAAGTTCACCGCAATAGAGCCTACAAACGGAGGAAACGTGATCTATGGAGACAACAACACCGGCAAAGTAATCGGCGTTGGAAAAGTTGGTAAAAATCCTTCTACCTCCATAGATAATGTTATACTTGTCAAAGGTCTCAAACATAATCTCATTAGTGTTAGCCAACTTTGTGACAAAGGAAACTTAGTCACCTTTGATTCAAAATGTTGTTTGATAAAAAGGCAAGACACTAATGAAATTGTGCTAATTGGGCACCGTGTTGACAATGTATACATGATTAATCTAAATGAAGTTTCCTCAAATGATGTGAAATGCCTTGTTAGTAAAAATGATGAAACCTGGTTATGGCATCGTAGAGTAGCTCATGCTAACATGGACCATCTTAACAAGTTGGTCTCTAAAGAGTTAGTAATTGGCTTACCAAAGCTACGTTTTGAAAAAGACGTCCTTTGCGACGCATGTCAAAAGGGAAAACAAGTAAAGGCCTCTTTTAAATCCAAAAACATTGTTTCAACAACAAGGCCATTACAACTTTTGCACATGGATTTATTTGGTCCTTCTAGGACTATGAGCTTTGGTGGCAATTACTATGCTTTAGTTATTGTTGATGATTACTCTCGATTTACATGGACCTTGTTCCTAGCAAACAAGAGTGATGCATTTCGAGCATTCAAAAGATTAGCCAAAGTTATTCAAAATGAAAAGAATTTGCATATATCATCTATTAGAAGTGATCATGGTGGAGAATTTGAAAACAATTTTTTTGAAACTTTTTGTGAAGAAAATGGCATTGAGCATAATTTTTCCTCTCCTAGAACACCACAACAAAATGGTATGGTTGAAAGGAAAAATCGTCATTTAGAAGAAATGGCGAGAACTATGCTCAATGAGGCTAATATTCCTAAGTACTTTTGGGCAGATGCGGTTAGTACCGCGTGTTATGTTATGAATAGGATTATCATTCGACCTATTTTTAAGAAAACACCGTACGAATTGTACAAAGGAAGAAAGCCAAATATTTCCCACCTTCACGTCTTTGGTTGTAAATGCTTTATTCTAAATAATGAAAAAGATAACTTAGGCAAATTTGATGCTAAGGCTGATGAAGGAATCTTCTTAGGCTACTCTTTAACTAGCAAAGCTTTTAGAGTATATAATAAACGCATCATGACTATGGAAGAAAGTATTCATGTCGCTTTTGATGAAACTAACCGTTGTTGTGCTAGAAAAGATTTTGATGAAAATGTAGAAAACTTTGATTCACTAAATTTGAATGGTGAAGACAAAGAAAAAGATTTAAATGAAGCCTCTACAAGCTCAACAAAGGATAGTGTTCAAGTTGAAGAAATTGAACCATCACAAGCACAAATAAATGCACTTCCAAAGGATTGGCGTACTTCAAAGGATCATCCTCTAGACAACGTCATTGGTGATGTTTCGAAAGGGGTAACAACTCGATCCACTTTTAGAAATTTATTTGCATATAGTGCTTTTGTTTCTCAAATTGAACCATCTACCATTGAGTCCGCAATTGATGATGAACATTGGGCTATGGCAATGCAAGAGGAGCTTAACCAATTCAAACGAAATGACGTTTGGGAATTGGTGCCTAAACCAAGTAATCAAACAATTGTAGGAACAAAATGGGTTTTTAAAAATAAACTCGATGAAAATGGTACAATTGTTAGAAACAAAGCTAGATTAGTAGCTAAAGGTTATAATCAAGAGGAAGGCATTGATTATGACGAAACTTATGCTCCCGTATCTAGATTAGAAGCAATTAGGATGTTACTTGCTTTTGCATCCTCTTATAACTTCAAACTTTATCAAATGGATGTTAAGAGTGCCTTTCTTAATGGTTTCATTAAAGAAGAAGTATATGTTGAACAACCTCCCGGTTTTGAGGATTATGAAAATCCTAATCATGTTTTTAAACTCAAGAAAGCTCTTTATGGTCTTAAACAAGCTCCAAGAGCTTGGTATGAATGTTTGAGCAAGTTTTTAATAGAAAAGGGTTTTAGAAGAGGGAAGGTTGATACAACTTTATTTATCTTGATTGAAAACAAAAATATCCTTTTGGTACAAGTTTATGTCGATGACATAATATTTGGTTCAACTAACGAATCACTTTGCAAGTTTTTCTCAAACCTCATGCAAAGTGAATTTGAAATGTCCATGATGGGTGAACTCAACTTCTTCCTTGGTCTGCAAATCAAACAAGGAAAAGAAGGAACTTTCGTTAGCCAAACCAAATATTGCAAGGAACTGCTCAAAAGATTTGGAATGGACAATGCTAAGGCAATGGACACACCAATGAGCACTACTTGCTACCTTGACAAAGATGAACAAGGTAAAAGCATAGATGTAAAGAAGTATAGAGGCATGATAGGATCATTACTTTATCTAACGGCAAGTAGGCCAGATATCATGTTTAGTGTATGCATGTGTGCGAGATACCAAGCTAATCCTAAGGAATCTCACTTAAGTGCGGTAAAAAGGATTATGAAGTATCTCATAGGAACATTAAATGTTGGATTGTGGTATCCGAAAGGATCCACTTGTGATTTGATTGGTTATTCCGATTCCGATTTTGCCGGTTGCAAATTGGATAGGAAAAGCACTAGCGGCACTTGTCACTTGCTAGGAAACTCTCTTGTTTCATGGCATAGTAAGAAACAAGTAAGTGTAGCCTTGTCTACCGCCGAAGCCGAGTATGTAGCCGCCGGTAGTTGTTGCGCCCAAATTTTATGGATGAAACAACAACTTATGGACTATGGACTCATGCTTGATCACATTCCTATCAAATGTGATAATACTAGTGCAATAAGTTTAACCAAGAATCCGGTTCAACATTCAAGAACCAAGCATATTGAGATTAGACATCACTTCATAAGAGACCATGTTGAAAAGGGTGATGTGGTTATTGAATTTGTCGAAACTAGTAAACAACTAGCGGACATCTTCACTAAACCTTTATGTAAAGAAAGTTTTTTTAACATCCGAAATGAACTTGGTATCTTGGATTCTAATCTAATATGATTTGTTTGAATTCATTGTATTTATATTGCTATTTTTGTATCTCTTACTAACTTAAGCATTGGAGATATCCAATTAGCCATTGTTTTGTAGGTTTATGAGTTGATGAATGAGTGATTAATCTTGAGGTAGATTGAAGAATTTGAAGATTATAAACAATGGAGGATCAACAAATTGAAGTCTATAATGGTTTAAGTGAGTATATACATGATGGAACTCAAAGGATTGAAGTAGAGCATGGTAGGCAACTTGAAGCACTTAATCGTCGTGTGTCTCGTGTAGACAATCGCACGGGTCGCTTGGATCGTCGTATTGATGACTTATATGAGCATTTCGGCATCCACCTATCATATGAAGAGGATACTGATGATGATGAAGACCAAGATTGATTGTCTCCTCTTCATCAAGTCACTTTTTATTGCTTTATGCTTATTTGATTATATGAATTGTTAAACTAACTCCTAGTAAGCTAAGGATTTCTATTATGGTTTAAATACTTTGATATTTCCTTCATAAATAACTCAAAATAGGCTTGGTACCCCTATTTTAAGTTAATGTGCATGCCTTGATATATTTCACTTCTTTAGGGGGAATTATGCATGCTTATTATATATAAAAAGAGGAAATCAAATTCTTTTTGAAAGGGGGAATATCTCATCCTTGAGATTAATAAAGAAATTGAACTTAAAAAAATTCATTGTTTTATGCATGCTTCTATGACACATTTCAAACTCCCTTCTTTTTGATAATGTCAAAAGGGGGAAGAAAAGTTTGAGGATATTTGAAGTTTTGAACTTTTGAAATAGGAAGAAAAGTTTGAGGATATTTGAAGTTTTGAACTTTTGAAAAAGAAGAAGTTTGAGGATTTGAAAAGAAGAAATAAGTTTGCGAAACAATGATTTCAAAAAGACTTCCGCTAAGCAAAAACTTTGATATCTAAATCGTTTTCTTTGATAAACGCCCTTTAAAGGAACAAATGCACATATTTAGGGGGAACTCCTGCAAAATTTTTTTTGTGTGAAGTCTTCTCCAAAGCTTTCTATAAAACAAAGTGCATTATTGTTGCTTTCAAAATCATTTATAAATGCATATCCTCAAAATTGGTTTGTCATTATCAAAAAGGGGGAAATTGTAAATCATGTTGCTTGTATGCGAAGTTTGTATTCGTAGGTTTTGATGAATGACAAACCAACAAACGACATGAAAGACAAACCAACAAACAACTTGAATGAACAAGCATGTTGAAAGATCAACCAACATTCAACGTTGAGGAATGAAGAGTTGAAAGCAACACAACAACAACAAGAAACTCAAGTCCACAACATTTGAAGACAAGTATAGTGTCTTAGGACTTAGGTAACTTCTTGTTAAGAACCAATTGCTAAATCTCTCAACACACACTCACAAAATGTTTTGATGCACATCTTGCAACTCGATGCTAGCCAAATGGTTTAAAACTTGTTTTTCAAAGGAACAAAAGCATAGGAATTGACTCCAACAAGTTTGAGATCAATCCTAAGTATTTTAAAGTGATTTTAAGCCATTCTTTAAGGTTTGCATCGATGCACACTCATCTTGCATCGATGCAAAGCATGCGACGACTTGTTGAATCGATGCAAAGATGTCTGCATCGATGCAACCTAGCTGAAAATTCAAATTTCAGCTTCAAAGACACATTTGCATCGATGCAAAGTGTTATGCATCGATGCAAATAATTCAAAAACATAAAAAACGGCTAGTTTTGACAAAAAGGCTCCATCCCATTAACTCCCCAACGTTTCTAAGGTTTGGGGAGTCTATAAATAGATGGATTGAAGCCTTACTTCTGACTTGATTTTTTGAAAACCATATTGTTCATATTCTTTCATTCTACACATTTTTAAGGTGTTATAATACACAATTTGAGAGAGCAATATCAATTGGTTCAATAGTGCTAAACTTGTAATCATACACTCTTCTAGAGAGTACTCATTTCATCTCAACAATTCTTTGAGAATTGTTTTCTTGTACCTTTGTAAATTGGAGTGTGATCTCCAAGGTTGAGTCAAGAGTTATAAACACTATAGTCGGTGAGGATACCAAAGAGGTATACTAAGTACTCAAGGCAAATCTTAGAGAAGGTATCTCTAAGTGGAGTGGGTTAGTATACGAGTGGTGATCATATACCGTGAGGTGTTAGAAACTAAGGACTCGGATTGTAAAAGGTTTTGTGCGAGCACCTTGAAGCTTGGCAATAGTGGAACTTCTCAATTGCGATTGAGAAAGAAAGTGGACGTAGGACAAGGATTGTGCCGAACCACTCTAAATAGCGTTTGCATCTCTCCAAACTCATCTCTTCAATATTATTGTCTTTTACCTTTGAGCAAATAAATTGTGATCGAAAAGTAGCTTCGTAAGTACTTAAGGAATAGCTTAAGTCCGATTGGTGAAAAGCTTGATCAATTTATTTGAGTTGGTGTCTATTGGAAAGTAAAAGCTCCTTATAAATGCTTAGCAATTGAGTTAAACTCTTGGAAAAATACTAGTACAATAACACTTTTGTATATTGTCTTTAATTTTCGCAAAAAGATTCATTGTTGTTGCAATACTCAATTCACCCCCCCTCTTGAGTAATTGTGCATAGGTTCTACAGTTCTAAGGGGTGCTTCATCACCCGGCAACTTGGGTTAACTAACCCGGGATTGCCAACCAAAAGTCCACCATTAAGAGCTACTTTGAGACAAAGCATTTAGTGACCCAAAGAGGTGCTGGGCATCAATTTCCAAAGAAAAAAACAAAGCCAAATGCCTGTGATGTGTGTGTGCTAAGGAAAGGCTTGAGCAAGTAAGCCCATAGGGGTGTTTCAACACCTAGCATCTTGAACCAACTGGGGCGGAAATGCTGGCTGAAAGCTTACTCTAAAAAGTCGCCTTACTACATAGCCTTAAGCCTCAGCAAAGAAAGAGAACAAGAAAAAAAAAACTAAGGACCAAGCAATAACAAATCTCATTTTTTGTGTGATTCAAGTAAGGATCCAGAGGAATATTGATGCCTCAGCCACAGAATAAAAATCCCTAAGATACCATGCATGAAAACCCCATTTACCAGTATTCAATGTCTTCTAATAAAAGGGCTTATATACTTCTCTACTTCTAGTAATTTTTCTTATGTTTTACTGCTTACTTGGGGACAAGCAAGATTTAAGTTTGGTGTTGTGATGACAAGTCATCTTAGGCTAGTTTCACAAGCCTTTTTCATTAGTTTTTACTTGGTTTTATGCACTTTCTTGAGCCACAACTAAGCCATTTGGGTGGAATTTCATGTTTCCTTAGATTCAATCAACAATGGATGAATTGATGCATTTTCATGAGTTTTTGTGCAATAATTGCTTATATATCAAGAATAAAAATATCCAAAAAATTAAAAAAATTAAAATTTCAAAATTTTTAAATTAATTTATTCTTAATTTATGAACAAGTGCAGCAAAAAAAAGTCAACTGTCTAGGTGTAGCATTATCCGGTGAATAAAAAAATAAAAAATATTTTTAATAAAATTAAAAATTATAAAAAACTAAATTATTTATTTTTGATTTTTTAAATTATATTATTAAATGTTTTTTATCTAAATAATAAAAAATAAAGTCTAGCAATATCTAGTAAACAACAAATCTATAAATTTATTATTATTTTTAATATTTAAACTAAAAAAAATTTCTAATTGTAAAAAAATAAAAAATTCCAAAATATAAATAATTTTAAATTTTAAATTTTTTAAATTAATTTATTCTTAATTTAGGAACAAGTGCAGCAAAAAAAAAGTCAACTGTCTAGGTGTAGCATTATCCGGTGAATAAAAAAATAAAAAATATTTTCAAAAAAATTAAAAATTTTAAAAAAATAAATTTTTTATTTTTAAATTTTTAAATTATATTATTAAATGTTTTTTATTTAAATAATAAAAAAATAAAGTCTAGCAATATCTAGTAAACAACAAATCTGTAAATTTATTATATTTTTAATATTTAAACTAAAAAAATATTTTTTCTAATTGTAAAAAAATAAAAAATTCCAAAAATATCCAAAAAATAAAAAAATTTAAATTTAAATTTTTTAAATTAATTTATTCTTAATTTGTGAACAAGTGCAGCAAAAAAAAGTCAACTGTCTAGGTGTAGCCTTATCCGAAGAATAAAAAAATAAAAAATATTTTAAAAAAATAAAAAATTTTAAAAAACAAAATTTCTTATTTTTGAATTTTTAAATTATATTATTAGATGTTTTTTATTTAAATAATAAAAAAAAGTCCAACAATATCTAGTAAACAACAAATCTGTAAATTTATTATTTTTTTAAAATTTTAGACTAAAAATTTTTTTCTAGTTGTAAAAAAATAAAGAATTCCAAAAATATCCAAAAAAGTAAAAAAATTAAAATTTCAAAATTTTTAAATTAATTTATTCTTAATTTGTGAACAAGTGTAGCAAAAAAAAGTCAATTGTCTAGGTGTAGCATTATCCGGTGAATAAAAAAATAAAAAATAATTTTAAAAAAATTAAAAATTATAAAAAAATAAATTATTTATTTTTGATTTTTTAAATTATATTATTAAATGTTTTTTATCTAAATAATAAAAAAATAAAGTCTAGCAATATCTAGCAAAACAACAAATCTGTAAATTTATTATTATTTTTAATATTTAAACTAAAAAAAATATTTTTTTCTAATTGTAAACAATAAAAAATTCCAAAATATAAATAATTTTAAATTTTAAATTTTTTAAATTAATTTATTCTTAATTCATGAACAAGTGCAACAAAAAAGTCAATTGTCTAGGTGTAGCATTATCCGGTGAATAAAAAAATTTAAAAAACTAAATTTTTTATTTTTGAATTATTAAATTATATTATAAAATATTTTTATTTAAATAATAAAAAAATGAAGTCTAGCAATATCTAGTAAACAACAAATTTGTAAATTTATTATTTTTTTAATTTTTAAACTAAAAAAAATATTTTTTTCTAATTGTCAAAAAATAAAAACTCCAAAAATATAAAAAAATATAAAAAATTAATATTTTAAATTTTTAAATTAATTTATTCTCAATTTGTGAAGAAGTGTAGCAAAAAAAAGTCAACTGTCTAGGTGTAGCATTATCCGGTGAATAAAAAAATAAAAAATATTTTTAAAAAAATTAAAAATTTTCAAAAACTAAATTTTTTATTTTTGAAATATTAAATTATATTATAAAATGTTTTTTATTTAAATAATAAAAAATAAAGTCTAGCAATATCTAGTAAACAACAAATCTGTAAATTTATTATTTATTTAATATTTAAACTAAAAAAAATATTTTTTCTAATTGTAAAAAAATAAAAAATTCAAAAAATATTGAAAAAATAAAAAAATTTAAATTTAAATTTTTTAAATTAATTTAGTCTTAATTTGTGAACAAGTGCAGCAAAAAAAATCAACTGTCTAGGTGTAGCATTATCCGGTGAATAAAAAAATAAAAAATATTTTCAAAAAATAAAAAATTTTAAAAAACTAAATTTCTTATTTTTGAATTTTTAAGTTATATTATTAGATGTTTTTTATTTAAATAATAAAAAAAGTCCAGCAATATCTAGTAAACAACAAATCTGTAAATTTATTATTTTTTTAAAATTTTAGACTAAAAATTTTTTTCTAGTTGTAAAAAAATAAAGAATTCCAAAAATATCAAAAAAAGTAAAAAAATTAAAATTTCAAAATTTTTAAATTAATTTATTCTTAATTTGTGAACAAGTGTAGCAAAAAAAAGTCAATTGTCTAGGTGTAGCATTATCCGGTGAATAAAAAAATAAAAAATATTTTTAATAAAATTAAAAATTATAAAAAAATAAAATATTTATTTTTGATTTTTTAAATTATATTATTAAATGTTTTTATCTAAATAATAAAAAAATAAAGTCGAGCAATATCTAGTAAACAACAAATCGGTACATTTATTATTATTTTTAATATTTAAACTAAAAAAATATCTTTTTCTAATTGTAAAAAAATAAAAAATTCCAAAAAATAAAAAAATTTAAATTTTAAATTTTTTAAATTAATTTATTCTTAATTTGTGAACAAGTGCAGCAAAAAAAAAGTCAACTGTTTAGGTGTAGCATTATTCGGTGAATAAAAAATAAAAAATATTTTTAAAAAAATTAAAAATTTTAAAAAACTAAATTTTTTATTTTTGAATTTTTAAATTATATCATTAAATTTTTTTTATTTAAATAATAAAAAAATAAAGTTTAGTAATATCTAGTAAACAACAAATCTGTAAATTTATTATTTTTTAATATTTAAACTAAAAAAATATTTTTTTTCTAATTGTAAAAAAATAAAAAATTCCAAAAATATCAAAAAAATAAAAAAATTTAAATTTAAATTTTTAAATTAATTTATTCTTAATTTGTGAACAAGTGCAGCAAAAAAAAGTCAATTGTCTAGGTGTAGCATTATCTGGTGAATAAAAAAATAAAAAATATTTTTAAAAAATTAAAAATTATAAAAACTAAATCATTTATTTTTAATTTTTTAAATTATATTATTAAATGTTTTTTATCTAAATAATAAAAAAATAAAGTCTAGCAATATCTAGTAAACAACAAATCTGTAAATTTATTATTATTTTTAATATTTAAACTAAAAAAAATATTTTTTTCTAATTGTAAAAAAATAAAAAATTCCAAAATATAAATAATTTTAAATTTTAAATTTTTTAAATTAATTTATTCTTAATTTATGAACAAGTGCAACAAAAAAAGTCAACTGTCTAGGTGTAGCATTATCCGGTGAATAAAAAAATAAAAAATATTTTTAATAAATAAAAAATTTTAAAAACTAAATTTTTTATTTTTGAATTATTAAATTATATTATAAAATGTTTTTTATTTAAATAATAAAAAAATAAAGTCTAGCAATATCTAGTAAACAACAAATTTGTAAATTTATTTTTTTTAATATTTAAACTAAAAAAATATTTTTTTACTAATTGTAAAAAAATAAAAAATTCCAAAAATATCAAAAAAATAAAAAAATTTAAATTTAAATTTTTTAAATTAATTTATTCTTAGTTTGTGAACAAGTGCAGCAAAAAATAGTCAACTGTCTATGTGTAGCATTATCCGGTGAATAAAAAAATAAAAAATATTTTTAATAAAATTAAAAATTATAAAAAATTAAATTATTTATTTTTGATTTTTTAAATTATATTATTAAATGTTTTTTATCTAAATAATAAAAAAATAAAGTCTAGTAATATCTAGTAAACAACAAATCTATAAATTTATGATTATTTTTAATATTTAAACTAAAAAAATATTTTTTTCTAATTGTAAAAAAATAAAAAATTCCAAAAAATAAAAAAATTTAAATTTTAAATTTTTTAAATTAATTTCTTCTTAATTTGTGAACAAGTGCAGCAAAAAAAAAGTCAACTGTTTAGGTGTAGCATTATCCGGTGAATAAAAAAATAAAAAATATTTTTAAAAAAATAAAAATTTTAACAAACTAAATTTTTTATTTTTGAATTTTTAAATTATATCATTAAATGTTTTTATTTAAATAATAAAAAAATAAAGTTTAGTAATATCTAGTAAACAACAAATCTGTAAATTTATTATTTTTTAATATTTAAACTAAAAAAATATTTTTTTTTCTAATTGTAAAAAAATAAAAAATTCCAAAAATATCAAAAAAATAAAAAAATTTAAATTTAAAATTTTTAAATTAATTTATTCTTAATTTGTGAACAAGTGCAGCAAAAAAAAGTCAATTGTCTAGGTGTAGCATTATCCGGTGAATAAAAAAATAAAAAATATTTTTAAAAAAATTAAAAATTATAAAAAACTAAATTATTTATTTTTAATTTTTTAAATTATATTATTAAATATTTTTTTATCTAAATAATAAAAAAATAAAGTCTAGCAATATCTAGTAAACAACAAATCTGTAAATTTATTATTATTTTTAATATTTAAACTAAAGAAAATATTTTTTTCTAATTGTAAAAAAATAAAAAATTCCAAAATATAAATAATTTTAAATTTTAAATTTTTTAAATTAATTTATTCTTAATTTATGAATAAGTGCAACAAAAAAAAGTCAACTGTCTAGGTGTAGCATTATCCGGTGAATAAAAAATTAAAAAATATTTTTAATAAATAAAAAAATTTAAAAAACTAAATTTTTTATTTTTGAATTATTAAATTATATTATAAAATGTTTTTTATTTAAATAATAAAAAAATAAAGTCTAGCAATATCTAGGAAACAACAAATCTGTAAATTTATTATTTTTTTAATATTTAAACTAAAAAAATATTTTTTTCTAATTGTAAAAAAATAAAAAATTCCAAAATATCCAAAAAATAAAAAAATTTAAATTTAAATTTTTTAAATTAATTTATTCTTAATTTGTGAACAAGTGCAGCAAAAAAAAGTCAACTGTCTAGGTGTAGCATTATCCGAAGAATAAAAAAATAAAAAATATTTTAAAAAAATAAAAAATTTTAGAAAACAAAATTTCTTATTTTTGAATTTTTAAATTATATTATTAGATTTTTTTTATTTAAATAATAAAAAAAGTCCAGCAATATCTAGTAAACAACAAATCTGTAAATGTATTATTTTTTTAAAATTTTAGACTAAAAAATTTTTTTTCTAGTTGTAAGAAAATAAAGAATTCCAAAAATATCCAAAAAAGTAAAAAAATTAAAATTTCAAAATGTTTAAATTAATTTATTCTTAATTTGTGAACAAGCGCAGCAAACAAAAGTCAATTGTCTAGGTGTAGCATTATCCGATGAATAAAAAAATAAAAAATATTTTTAATAAAAATAAAAATTATAAAAAACTAAATTATTTATTTTTGATTTTTTAAATTATATTATTAAATGTTTTTTATCTAAATAATAAAAAAATAAAGTCTAGCAATATCTAGTAAACAACAAATCTGTAAATTTATTATTATTTTTAATATTTAAACTAAAAAAATATTTTTTTCTAATTGTAAAAAAATAAAAAATTCCAAAATATAAATAATTTTAAATTTTAAATTTTTTAAATTAATTTATTCTTAATTTATGAACAAGTGCAGCAAAAAAAAAGTCAACTGTCTAGGTGTAGCATTATCCGATGAATAAAAAAATAAAAAATATGTTTAAAAAAATAAAAAATTTTAAAAAACTAAATTTTTTATTTTTGAATTTTCAAATATTTAAATTATATTATAAAATGTTTTTTATTTAAATAATAAAAAAATAAAGTCTAGCAATTTCTAGTAAATAACAAATTTGTAAATTTATTATTTTTTTAATATTTAAATTAAAAAACATATTTTTTTCTAATTGTAAAAAAATAAAAAACTCCAAAAATATCCAAAAGTAAAAAAATTAAAATTTTAAAATTTTAAAATTAATTTATTTTCAATTTGTGAACAAGTGTAGCAAAAAAAAGTCAGCTGCCTAGGTGTAGCTGATGACAAGTCATCTTAGCCTAGTTTTACTAGTCTTTTTCTTTGTTTCCATTTAGTTCTATGCACTTTCTTAAGCCATAAGTAAGCCAATTGGGTTAAAATTCATGATATCTTTGACTCAATCAATCATGTATAAAATGATGCATTTTCATGAGATTTTGTGCTATAATTGTCATATATTATGGTAGAGAAACAATCTCATAATTTGAAGCATAGCTTTGATGTTTTGATTGGTTGATGATAGGTGAAACAAAGCTTGGAAGGAGGTTGCAAGAAGATGAAGAATGCCCTGGAGAAGAACCAACGTTTGAGCCAACGTTTGACCTCAAACATTGAGGCAAACGTTGGCGCCAAAAAGAAGTCAAATGGCATTCCTGGAAGATGATGTTTGCGCCAACGTTTGACCTCAAACGTTGAGGCAAACGTTGGCACCTAAGAGAAGAAAGATTGAGCTCTTGGCAGCGACGTTTGAGCAAACGTTTGACCTCAAACGTGAGGTCAAACGTTGGCTACATTTTGGCAAAAAGGAGCATGGAAGAACACCCCTGATTGATGAGCTAATTGAGCCACGTTTGCGCCATCATTTGACCTCAAACGTTGGGCCAAACGTTGGCAAAAAAGAAGGCATGGGGAGATCCACGTTTGAGCTCACGTTTGACCTCAAACGTTGAGCCAAACGTGGATGACAGCATTTTGGGCCTTTGCATAATTGTTCACACGGCAACGTTTGAGTCAACGTTTGACCTCAAACGTTGGCTCAAACGTGAAAGCTACATGGCCCAGTTCACAAGTGGATTTCTTCCCAACACCAAGAGCAATCAACGGAGGCTACTATCAACCCAATTCTATCAAGGCCAAGGCCCAATTCAAGGCTTGAAGATCATTAGAAGAAAGTGTATAAATATATTAGAATTTAAGTTTTGAGAGAGCTTTTTGAATTGGGAGTTTTGCTGGGGAGTTTTTGAGAGATTACTTGACATTTGAGAGAGTTTCTGGGAGGAGAATTGAATTCTCTTCCTCTGGATTGTCTTGTTTACTTTCCTGCAAAGTTTTATTTGAGTCTTGGGTGTTGAGAGTTGAGGAAATTCTGTCTCAATCTCACCTTGAGATCCATCTTTCTGTTTTGATTTACTGCACTCTTGAAATATTAAAATTTGAATTTAGTTGTTCTTCTGTTTGATTTTAAATTCTCTTGCAATTGAATTGTGGTTTTGATCTAGGAAGGCATTGAGATCTAGACTTGGTTATCTAGTCTCTTGGGTCCTGAGATCTAGAATTTTCATTTTAAATATCTCTTCTACTTTTCTGTTTATTGCAATTTACTTCTCCTTGTCTAAATTCTGCAAATCCACTTCCCGATTCCCTTTATAATTCAAGCCATTTACATTTCTTGCACTTTAAGTTCTTGCAATTTATATTACTTGCACTTTAAGATTCAGCTCTTTTTCTTTTTTATTCCCTTTAATTTCCTGCAAATCACCCACTCCCCTTTACATTCTATGCAATTTATATTCTGTCAACACAAATTCACACAATCAACACTTGTTTGCCTGACTAATTCAACCACTAAACTAAAATTGCTCAATCCTTCAATCCTTGTGGGATCGACCTCACTCATGTGAGTTATTATTACTTGATGCGACCTAGTACACTTGCCGGTGAGTTTTGTGTCGGATTGTTTTCCGCACATCAAGTTTTTGGCGTCGTTGCCGGGGATTGAAATAGATTGACAATGATTAAGTGAGGTGGTAGTTTAGATCAAGCACTTTTTCTTTAATTCTGACTAACCCACTAACTGTTTGAAGTTTTGTCTCAACTGACTACACTCAATTTTAAAAAATACCACTATGTGTTCCGCTTGTTGATTTATATGTCACAAGAAAGAAGAGAGGCAAGAGGGAAGGCTATCATTGAAGAAGGAATTGCTGAGAAAGAAGAACACTACGACATGAAGCCACAACTCATTACACTAATCAAGAACAATTGCTCCTATGGTGGAAATCCATTGGAGGATCCGAAACAGCACATATCCATTTTTCTGAGGACTTGTGGTGCTGTCAATCTCGATGGTGTAAATTATGACACCTATAAACTCTTGTTATTTCCGTTCTCACTGAGGGATGAAGCAGCACAATGGCTTGAAACCTTTCCCGAAGGAAGTATCACTAGTTGGGATGATTTGGTTGCCAAGTTTCTGGCCAAATTCTCCTCATCCCAACAAAACATCAAGATGAAAGAGGGAATACATCCATTCATACAAGGAGAGGAAGAACCATTGTTCAAAGCATGGGAAAGATACAAGAAAGCAAATGACAAAGTGGGTTTCCAAGCTTTCTATGAAGGATTAACCTCAGAAACAAGAAGAGCGGTGGATCACTTCTCAGATGGTATACTCAAAGCAACAGCAACCGGCCAAGGAACTGCAGAGTTCAATGACAAAAGAGTCAATAATCAACACTCATTTGAGAAACCACAGAATGCAATTTCAGAAAAGAAAGTGATGAACCTTGAAGGAGTGAAGGCAGTCATGAATCAAAACAAACAGTTACACCAGCAAACTCAGCAACAATTGGAATCAATAGCTAGACAAATTGATTTCCTACATTCTACTACAGTGAATGCACAATTTCCACCATGGAAGCCACATTCTTATATAAGAATGGGGGAGCACCAACATCAAGAACAGAGAAGTTACAACATAGGCAAACCCATGATCACAAACAACCAAAGTCACTCTAGCATGCCCCAATACCAGTCTCAGAATGATGTTTACATCCCACCCTGGAAAATTCAATCCAACTGGAAGGAGGGTGAAAACCAAAATCAAAGACCAAGGGACTTCAACTGCAATAACTCCAACTTCAAAAATCAGCATAAAAACCACCCCCACAACAATAATCATCAAGCACTACCCCAACACACACACCTTCAACCCCATCCTACCTCACCACTTGCCCAAAATGACTTTCATCAACCACCACAGTTGACACAACCACAACCAATTCTAAACTTTCAAAAACTCTATGTTCTAGAAATGGCAATGGAGAGGTTCATGAAAGTTCAAGAAATGACAACACTAGAGTAGGAAGAAGTAAGGAAAAATCAAGAGATGATAAGCAGGAACCAAGAAGCCTCACTCAGAAGAGTTGAAAAGCAAATGGAACAACTGGTTCAACACCTTGCTGAAATGGGCGAGAAGAAGGCAAATATATCCCTAAGGGATATTGAAGACAACCCAAAGAACAGCGAAAAAGCTGCTGGGTTGAAAGGGAAAGCAGTCATGGAGGAAACGGAGAAGGATATGGGAAAAGAAATAATGATCAAAGAGAAGCACCACAGAGAAGTTCCTCAAGAAGAAATAGAGGAAGGAAAACTCACAGTAAGAGGAAAAACTCAAAGGCAACAGAATTCTCAACTTCCATGATCAGAGGGTGGAGAATGTCAAGCTAATGACAATAAAGAAGCGCTTGTTGGGAGGCAACCCAACCTGAGGTAGTTCTCTTTCCATTTAATAAAAAGGCTAAGTAGTCTTATCTATATTGCAAGGAGCTAAGTTTGGTGTTGCACACCAAAACAAAGGGAAAATGAAGAATGCTAGGTTTGGTGTTCCACCAAAAATCTCATTTAAAAACACATTCTCACCTTCTGCATAAAGGGTTGCTAGCTCTAAGTAATCAGAGAAACTACTTAACCAATGTTTGCTTTTTAGTTTTTAGTCTTATTGCCTTTAGCAAAGAAAAAGAGTTCTACATATGGTCAATTTGATGCATGAGAACTATTGGCAAGGTACTAAGTTTGGTGTTCTTACACCAAAGTAAGTTCAAACGCCCACAAATAATTCATGCTTGCTGACCATCTTTCAAGTGCTTGGGGAACAAGCAACTTTCAAAGTTTATTGTAGGCAGTCACTTGAATCTAATGAAGGATTAAGCACCATCAACCAAAGAAGACAAAGAGGGATGCAAAGATCAACAATGGTGCTGAAAAGGAGTGAAGCAAGTGAACTCCAACAACAGGTTGTATTGTTAAGTGACTGTCTTATGTTCAAAATTGTTATAATTGAAAGTGATATTGTATCCCTGTTTAGTATAATTTCCTTGTTGTCAATAACTAAGATGATTGGTATATCATAGCACCATACACTTAAAATTTTGCTTATACCCAGGGTTTGAAAAAAAAATATGAATAGAAAACATTTCTTTGAAGAGAATGATTGAGGAATCAAAAATTTTCCGTGAGGTAAGCAAAAGATTAAGGGAAGTGGTGGTTCTAGTTGTAAGAATGTGTATTGAGGTTGCATGTTTGTGAAAACCTGCATGGGAGCTCATAGGCAGGAAATAGAATTCAAAGAAGTATTGTGGAGATTTTCAGACATCTTTTGATCCAAGAAGCGAAAAAAAATAATTTGGATAAAATAAAAAGGGAAAGAATGAGAAAGCTGAAGGCTCTGAGTACCAATGGCAATTTATTTGCTAAGTGCTTGTGGTGTTTATGTATCGAGCCAAATGCTTGAAAACAAAACACTTAGAAGTCAAGGCTAGGCTCAAGTGCAAAAGCACTCCCTTATGGCCCAAGGCTCTGAGCATCAATTACTAGGCAGGAAAGAAGAAAACTCAAAGAGTTAGTATCCTAGTAAATGCTTGTGGTCGAATTGTGTCAAAGAGAGAGGCTTGAGCAAGTAAATCCTCAGGGGTGCTTCAACACCTAATACCTTAAAACCAACTGGTTTCGGATGTATTGATTGAAAGCTTATCTAAAGAGCCGCTTTGAGACAGGACACTTAGAGTCGAGGCCAAAACACAGAAATCATAAGCTGCTTCAAGGTGATTATCTATAAAGAGATCTCCACAATATCATTTGGGTGAAATTCCTAAGACCTAAGACTTCCAAGAAGTAGGGACTAATGAACACTGAAGCCCTTGCATAAACATATGATTTAGAGTTCACTCCACTGTCAATTAATCACTTTACTCACAGAGCCTTACATGTCATTCTGTCATTCTTCACTATTTTCTATTCTGCCAGTACTCTTGAGCTTAAAGTCTCTTCTTGCTTGGGGACAAGCAAGTTTAAAGTTTGGTGTTGTGATGACAAGTCATCTTAGCCTAGTTTTACTAGTCTTTTTCTTTGTTTTCATTTGTTCTATGCACTTTCTTAAGCCATAAGTAAGCCAATTGGGTTGAAATTCATGATATCTTTGACTCAATCAATCATGTATAAAATGATGCATTTTCATGAGATTTTGTGCTATAATTGTCATAGATTATGGTAGAGAAACAATCTCATGATTTGAAGCATAGCTTTGATGTTTTGATTGGTTGATGATAGGTGAAACAAAGCTTGGAAGGAGGTTGCAAGAAGATGAAGAATGCCCTGGAGAAGAACCAACGTTTGAGCCAACGTTTGACCTCAAACGTTGAGGCAAACGTTGGCGCCAAAAAGAAGTCAAATGGCATTCCTGGAAGATGACGTTTGCGCCAACGTTTGACCTCAAACGTTGAGGCAAACGTTGGCACCTAAGAGAAGAAAGATTGAGCTCTTGGCAGCGACGTTTGAGCCAACGTTTGACCTCAAACGTGAGGTCAAACGTTGGCTACATTTTGGCAAAAAGGAGCATGGAAGAACACCCCTGATTGATGAGCTAATTGAGCCATGTTTGCGCCAACGTTTGACCTCAAACGTTGGGCCAAACGTTGGCCAAAAAGAAGGCATGGGGGATCCATGTTTGAGCTCACGTTTGACCTCAAACGTTGAGCCAAACGTGGATGACATCATTTTGGGCCTCTGCATCATTGTTCACAAGGCAACGTTTGAGTCAACATTTGACCTTAAACATTGGCTCAAACGTGAAAGTTGCATGGCCCGGTTCACAAGTGGATTTCTTCCCAACACCAAGAGCAATCAATAGAGGCCACTATCAACCCAATTCCATCAAGGCCAAGGCCCAATTCAAGGCTTGAAGATCATTAGAAAAAAGTGTATAAATAGCTTAGGATTTAAAGTTTGAGGAGCTTTTTTGAATCGGGATTTTTGTTGAGGAGTTTTGGAGAGCTTACTTGGCATTTTAGAGAGTTTCTGGGAGGAGAATTGAATTCTCTTCCTCTGGGTTTTCTTGTTTACTTTTCTGCAAAGCTTTATTTGAGTCTTGGGTGTTGAGAATTGAGGAAATTCTGTCTCAATCTTACCTTGAGATCTCTTTCTGTTTTGAGCTACTGCACAATTGAGAAATTGATATTTGAATCCCTTTATTACACTGCTTGATATTTACATTTCTTGCAATTGAATTCTGAATTTTGATCTAGGAAGGCATTGAGATCTAGACTTGGTTATCTAGTCTCTTGGGCCCTGAGATCTGGAGTTTTCATTTTAATTTCTCTTCTACTCTTCTATTTATTGCAATTTACTTTTCCTTGTCTAATTTCTGCAAATCCACTTCCCGATTCCCTTTATAATTCAAGCCATTTACATTTCTTGCACTTTAAGTTTCTGCAATTTACATTACTTGCACTTTAAGATTCAGCTCTTTTTCTTTTTATTCCCTTTAATTTCCTGCAAATCACCCACTCCCCTTTACATTCTATGCAATTTAAATTCTGTCAACACAAATTCACACAATCAACACTTATTTGCTTGACTAATTCAACTACTAAACTAAAGTTGCTCAATCCTTCAATCCCTGTGGGATCGACCTCACTCCCGTGAGTTTTATTACTTGATGCGACCCGGTGCACTTGCCAGTGAGTTTTGTGTCGGATCGTTTTCCGCACATCAAGTTTTTTGGCGCCGTTGCCGGTGAATAAAAAAATAAAAAATATTTTTAAAATAATAACAAATTTTAAAAAACTAAGTTTTTTATTTTTTAATTTTTAAATTATATTATTAAATGTTTTTTATTTAAATAATAAAAAAAATAAAGTCCAGCAATATCTAGTAAACAATAGATCTGTAAATTTATTATTTTTTAATATTTAAACTAAAAAAATATTTTTTTCTAATTGTAAAAAAATAAAAAACTCCAAAAATATAAAAAATAAAAAAAATTAAAATTTTAAATTTTTTAAATTAATTTATTCTCAATTTGTGAACAAGTGTAGCAAAAAAAAGTCAACTCTCTAGGTGTAGCATTATCCGGTGAATAAAAAAATAAAAAATTTTAAAAAACTAAATTTTTTATTTTTTAATTTTTAAATTATATTATTAAATGTTTTTTATTTAAATAATAAAAAAATAAAGTCCAGCAATATCTAGTAAACAACAAATCTGTAAATTTATTATTTTTTTTAAATTTTAGACTAAAATTTTTTTTTTCTAGTTGTAAAAAAATAAAGAATTCCAAAAATATTTAAAAAAGTAAAAAAAAATTAAAATTTCAAAATTTTTAAATTAATTTATTCTTAATTTGTGAACAAGTGCTGCAAAAAAAAGTCAACTGTCTAGGTGTAGCATTATCCGGTCAATAAAAAATATATTTTTAATAAAATTAAAAATTTTAAAAAACTAAATTTTTTATTTTTAAATTTTTAAATTATATTATTAAATGTTTTTTATTTAAATAATAAAAAAATAAAGTCTAGCAATATCTAGTAAACAACAAATCTGTAAATTTATTATTTTTTTAATATTTAAACTAAAAAAATATTTTTTCTAATAATTGTAAAAAAATAAAAAACTCCAAAAATATAAAAAAATAAAAAATTAAAATTTTAAATTTTTTAAATTAATTTATTCTCAATTTGTGATCAAGTGTAGCAAAAAAAAGTCAACTGTCTAAGTGTAGCATTATCCGGTGAATAAAAAAATAAAAAATATTTTTAAAAAAATAAAAAATTTTAAAAAACTAAATTTTTTATTTTTTAATTTTTAAATTATATTATTAAATGGTTTTTATTTAAATAATAAAAAAATAAAGTCCAGCAATATCTAGTAAATAGTAGATCTGTAAATTATTTTTTTTTTAATATTTAAACTAAAAAAATATTTTTTTCTAGTTATAAAAAAATAAAAAATTCCCAAAATATTGAAAAAATAAAAAAATTTAAATTTTAAATTTTTTAAATTAATTTATTCTTAATTTGTGAAAAAGTGCAGCAAAAAAAAGTCAACTGTTTAGGTGTAGCATTATCCGGTGAATAAAAAAATAAAAAATATTTTTAAAAAAATAAAAAATTTTAAAAAACTAAATTTTTTTTGAATATTTAAATTATATCATTAAATGTTTTTTATTTAAATAATAAAAAAATAATGTTTAGTAAAATCTAGTAAACAACAAATCTGTAAATTTATTATTTTTTAATATTTAAACTAAAAAAAATATTTTTTTCTAATTGTAAAAAAATAAAAAATTCCAAAAATATCCAAAAAATAAAAAAATTTAAATTTAAATTTTTTAAATTAATTTAGTCTTAATTTGTGAACAAGTGCAGCAAAAAAAGTCAACTGTCTAGGTGTAGCATTATCCGGTGAATAAAAAAATAAAAAATATTTTAAAAAAATAAAAAATTTTAAAAAACTAAATTTCTTATTTTTGAATTTTTAAATTATATTATTAGATGCTCTTTATTTAAATAATAAAAAAAGTCCAGCAATATCTAGTGATGACAGGTCATCTTAGCCCAGTTTCACTAGCCTCTTTCCTTTGTTTTCAATAGGTTCTATGCACTTTCTTGAGCCATAAGTAAGCCATTTGGGTAGAATTTCATGGTTTCTTTCGATTAAATCAACCATCCTTTAATTGACACAAAATCATGAGGTTTAAGCTAAAATTGATTGGTTTTTAAATGAATTTTAAGCTTTGTGAATTTTGTGACACTTTGATTGGTTGTTTTGATTATTTGTAGGTGAAGAAAAGAAAGAAACAAGAGAAACGTGGCCTAAGGAAGGAAAAAGTGTGGCTCATGACCATTTAATCCTTGGCATCATGAACTGACATGCATTAATGCTTATGCATGCATTCAAGCCAATGAATCATGGCATTACATGAATGAACGTTCAAGTTCATTAATTAGCATTGCTAATAAAAATTAATGCATGTATAAAGCATTTGATCATTAATGAATGAATGCTACGTTAATACATTGGCATTAATTAATAAAGCCAATAAAAGCATGCAATATTAAAGCCAATTGGCTAAAGAACATATCAAGCCCTTTCAACGTTAATGCAATTGGCTTTATTAATTAATTAATGAATACATGCATGATTTTTAATTGCCAATGAATAAATGAATGAATATTAGCATTCATTGGCATAGCACATGCACCAGGGGAGGCCAACGTTTGCGACCAAGTTTGCTTCAAACGTGAGGTCAAACGTTGGCGCCATTTTAGCATGGAGAAGCACCCCTGATTGATGTCTTGGATGAGCAACGTTTGCGCCAACATTTTCCTCAAACGTTGGGCCAAACGTTGGCTAAAAGAGAAGCATGGGAGGGCCACGTTTGAGCTCACGTTTGACCTCAAACGCTGGCTCAAACGTGGATGGCAGCAGAACATGGCCGAGCTGCATAATTGGCACGAAGGCGTTTGAGTCAACGTTTGCCTCAAACGTTGACTCAAACGTAAATCCCCAAGGCCCAAGTTGCAAACAGATTTCTTCCCAACACCAAGAGCAATCAACAGAGGCTTATGTCAACCCAATTCCATCAAGACCAAGGGCCCAATTCAAGGCTTGAAGATCATTAGAAGAGAGTGTATAAATAGATTAGAATTTAAGTTTTTCGGAGATGGAGCTTTTTTTGGAAGAGTTTTCTTTGAGAATTTTCAGAGTATTAAGAGTGGAGAGCTTTTGGGTTTTGAGCTATTTTGAGATTCTGAATCTTGGGGAAGAATTTTCTTCCTCTTAGTTTTCTTGTTTTCAATTTCATCTACAACTGTCTAGAGTCTTGGGTGTTGAAGAATTGAGGAAATTCTGTCTCAATCTCACCTTGAGATCTCTCTGTTTTTCTTACTGCAACTTCTGGAAATTGAACTTGGATTTACATTTCTACATTGCTCTCTTCTTTAATTTTGCATTTGCTCTCTGAATTTGGATCTAGGAAGGCATTGAGATCTAGACTCGGTTATCTAGTCTCTTGGGTCCTGAGATCTATTGGTTTCCATTTTAATTTCCTTGTTTAATTACTACACCAGCTTATTTTCCTTTTAGTTTGAGATCCGGTTCAGCTAATTCCATCAATTACTCTTCATTCTGTTAAGTTTTGCTTTTCCTTGTTTAATTCCTGCAGATCCAATTCCCATTCCCCTTTTATTTTTCAAGTCATTTATATTTCTTGCACTTTAAATTTCTACAATTTACATTACTTGCACTTTAAGATTCAGCTCTTTTTCTTTTTGTTCCTTTAATTTTCTGCAAATCACCCACTCCCCTTTACATTCTCTGCAATTTATTTCCTGTCAACACAACTTCACACAATCAACACTTGTTTGCTTGACTAAATCAACCCCCTAAACTAAAGTTTCTCAATCCTTCAATCCTTGTGGGATCGACCTCACTCCCGTGAGTTTTATTACTTGATGTGACCCGGTACACTTGCCAGTGAGTTTTGTGTCGGATCTTTTTCCGCACATCATCTAGTAAACAACAAATCTGTAAATTTATTATTTTTTTAAAATTTTAGAGTAAAAATTTTTTTTTCTAGTTGTAAAAAAATAAAGAATTCCAAAAATATCCAAAAAAGTAAAAAAATTAAAATTTTAAAATTTTAAAATTAATTTATTCTTAATTTGTGAACAAGTGCAGCAAAAAAAGTCAACTGTCTAGGTGTAGCATTATCCGGTGAATAAAAAAATAAAAATATTTTTAATAAAATTAAAAATTATAAAAAACTAAATTATTTATTTTTGATTTTTTAAATTATATTATTAAATGTTTTTTATCTAAATAATAAAAAAATAAAGCCTAGCAATATCTAGTAAACAACAAATCTGTAAATTTATTATTATTTTTAATATTTAAACTAAAAAAAATATTTTTTTCTAATTGTAAAAAAATAAAAAATTCCAAAATATAAATAATTTTAAATTTTAAATTAATTTATTCTTAATTTATGAACAAGTGCAGCAAAAAAAAAGTCAACTGTCTAAGTGTAGCATTATCCGGTGAATAAAAAAATAAAAAATATTTTTAAAAAAATAAAAAATTTTAAAAAACTAAATTTTTTATTTTTGAATTTTCAAATTTTTAAATTATATTATAAAATGTTTTTTATTTAAATAATAAAAAAATAAAGTCTAGCAATATCTAGTAAATAACAAATCTGTAAATTTATTATTTTTTTAATATTTAAACTAAAAAAATATTTTTTTCTAATTGTAAAAAAAATAAAAAACTCCAAAAATATCAAAAAATAAAAAAATTAAAATTTTAAATTTTTTAAATTAATTTATTTTCAATTTGTGAACAAGTGTAGCAAAAAAAAGTTAACTGCCTAGGTGTAGCATTATCCGGTGAATAAAAAAATCTGTAAATTTATTATTTTTTTAAAATTTTAGACTAAAAAAATTTTTTTCTAGTTGTAAAAAAATAAAGAATTCCAAAAATATCCAAAAAAAGTAAAAAAATTAAAATTTTAAAATTAATTTATTCTTAATTTGTGAACAAGTGCAGCAAAAAAAGTCAATTGTCTAGGTGTAGCATTATCCGGTGAATAAAAAAATAAAAAATATTTTTAATAAAATTAAAAATTATAAAAAACTAAATTATTTATTTTTTATTTTTAAATTATATTATTAAATATTTTTTATCTAAATAATAAAAAAATAAAGTCTAGCAATATCTAGTAAACAACAAATCTGTAAATTTATTATTATTTTTAATATTTAAACTAAAAAAAATATTTTTTCTAATTGTAAAAAAATAAAAAATTCCAAACTATAAATAATTTTAAATTTTAAAATTTTTTAAATTAATTTATTCTTAATTTATGAACAGGTGTAGCAAAAAAAAGTCAACTGTCTAGGTGTAGCATTATCCGGTGAATAAAAAAATAAAAAATATTTTTAAAAAAATAAAAAATTTTAAAAAACTAAATTTTTTAATTGTGAATTTTTAAATTTTTAAATTATATTGTAAAATATTTTTATTTAAATAATAAAAAAATAAAGTCTAGCAATATCTAGTAAACAACAAATCTGTAAATTTATTATTTTTTTAATATTTAAACTAAAAAATATTTTTTTTCTAATTGAAAAAAAATAAAAAACTCCAAAAATATCCAAAAATAAAAAAAAATTAAAATTTTAAAATTTTTAAATTAATTTATTTTCAATTTGTGAACAAGTGTAGCAAAAAAAAGTCAACTGCCTAGGTGTAGCATTATCCGGTGCATAAAAAAATAAAAAATATTTTTAAAATAATAAAAAATTTTAAAAAACTAAATTTTTTATTTTTTAATTTTTAAATTATATTATTAAATGTTTTTTATTTAAATAATAAAAAAATAAAGTCCAGCAATATCTAGTAAACAATAGATCTGTAAATTGATTATTTTTTTATATTTAAACTAAAAAAATATTTTTTCTAATTAAAAAAAAAATAAAAAATTCCAAAAATATCAAAAAAATAAAAAATTTAAATTTTAAATTTTTTAAATTATTTTATTCTTAATTTGTGAACAAGTGCAGCAAAAAACGTCAACTGTTTAGGTGTAGCATTACCCGGTGAATAAAAAAATAAAAACTATTTTTAAAAAAAAATTAAAAATTTTAAAAAACTAATTTTTTTATTTTTGAATTTTTAAATTATATCATTAAATGTTTTTTATTTAAATAATAAAAAAATAAAGTTTAGCAATATCTAGTAACAACAAATCTGTAAATTTATTATTTTTTAATATTTAAACTAAAAAAATATTTTTTTCTAATTGTAAAAAAAAAATTCCAAAAATATCCAAAAAATAAAAAAATTTATATTTATATTTTTTAAATTAATTTATTCTTAATTTGTGAACAAGTGCAGCAAAAAAAAGTCAACTGTTTAGGTGTAGCATTACCTGGTGAATAAAAAAATAAAAACTATTTTTAAAAAAATTAAAAATTTTAAAAAACTAAATTTTTTATTTTTGAATTTTCAAATTTTTAAATTATATTATAAAATGTTTTTTATTTAAATAATAAAAAAATAAAGTCTAGCAATATCTAGTAAATAACAAATCTGTAAATTTATTATTTTTTTAATATTTAAACTAAAAAAATATTTTTTTCTAATTTTAAAAAAAATAAAAAACTTCAAAAATAAAAAAAATTAAAATTTTAAATTTTTTAAATTAATTTATTTTCAATTTGTGAACAGGTGTAGCAAAAAAAAGTCAACTGCCTAGATGTAGCATTATCCGGTGAATAAAAAAATAAAAAATATTTTTAAAATAATAACAAATTTTAAAAAACTAAGTTTTTTATTTTTTAATTTTTAAATTATATTATTAAATGTTTTTTATTTAAATAATAAAAAAAGTCTAGCAATATCTAGTAAACAATATATCTGTAAATTTATTATTTTTTAATATTTAAACTAAAAAAATATTTTTTTTAATTGTAAAAAAATAAAAAATTCCAGAAATATTGAAAAAATAAAAAATTTTAAATTTTAAATTTTTTAAATTAATTTATTCTTAATTTGTGAACAAGGGCAGCAAAAAAAAAGTCAACTGTTTAGGTGTAGCATTATCCGGTGAATAAAAAAATAAAAAATATTTTTAAAAAATTAAAAATTTTAAAAAACTAAATTTTTTATTTTTGAATTTTTAAATTATATTATTAAATGTTTTTTATTTAAATAATAAAAAATAAAGTCCAGCAATATCTAGTAAACAACAGATTAGTAAATTTACTATTTTTTAATATTTAAACTAAAAAAATATTTTTTTCTAATTGAAAAAAATAAAAAACTCCAAAATTATAAAAAAATAAAGAAAATTAAAATTTTAAATTTTTTAAATTAATTTATTCTCAATTTGTGAACAAGTGCAGCAAAAAAAGTCAACTGTCTAGGTGTAGCATTATCCAGTGAATAAAAAAATAAAAAATATTTTTAAAAAAATAAAAAATTTTAAAAAACTAAATTTTTTATTTTTGAATTTTTAAATTATATTATTAAATGTTTTTTATTTAAATAATAAAAAAATAAAGTCCAGCAATATCTAGTAAATAGTAGATCTGTAAATTTTGTTATTTTTTTTAATATTTAAACTAAAAAAATATTTTTTTCTAATTATAAAAAAATTAAAAAAATCCAAAAATATTGAAAAAATAAAAAATTTAAATTTTAAATTTTTTAAATTAATTTATTCTTAATTTGTGAACAAGTGCAGCAAAAAAAAAGTCAACTGTTTAGGTGTAGCATTATCCGGTGAATAAAAAAATAAAAAATATTTTCAAAAAAATTAAAAATTTTAAAAAACTAAATTTTTTATTTTTGAATTTTTAAATTATATCATTAAATGGTTTTTATTTAAATAATAAAAAAATAAAGTTTAGTAATATCTAGTAAACAACAAATCTGTAAATTTATTATTTTTTTAATATTTAAACTAAAAAAATATTTTTTTTCTAATTGTAAAAAAATAAAAAATTCCAAAAATATCCAAAAAAATATTTAAATTTAAATTTTTTAAATTAATTTAGTCTTAATTTGTGAACAAGTGCAGCAAAAAAAGTCAACTGTCTAGGTGTAGCATTATCCGGTGAATAAAAAAATAAAAAATATTTTCAAAAAATAAAAAATTTAAAAAAACTAAATTTCTTATTTTTGAATTTTTAAATTATATTATTAGATGTTTTTTATTTAAATAATAAAAAAAGTCCAGCAATATCTAGTAAACAACAAATCTGTAAATTTATTATTTTTTTAAAATTTTAGACTAAAAAAAATTTTTTTCTAGTTGTAAAAAAATAAATAATTCCAAAAATATCCAAAAAAGTAAAAAAATTAAAATTTTAAAATTAATTTATTCTTAATTTTTGAACAAGTGCAGCAAAAAAAAGTCAACTGTCTAGGTGTAGCATTATCCGGTGAATAAAAAAATAAAAAATATTTTTAATAAAATTAAAAATTATAAAAAACTAAATTATTTATTTTTGATTTTTTAAATTATATTATTAAATGTTTTTTATCTAAATAATAAAAAAATAAAGTCTAGCAATATCTAGTAAACAACAAATCTGTAAATTTATTATTTTTTTAATATTTAGACTAAAAAAATATTTTTTTCTAATTGTAAAAAAATAAAAACTCCAAAAATATAAAAAATAAAAAAATTAAAATTTTAAATTTTTTAAATTAATTTATTCTCAATTTGAAATTTGTGAACAAGTGTAGCAAAAAAAAGTCAACTGTCTAGGTGTAGCATTATCCGGTGAATAAAAAAATAAAAAATTTTAAAAAACTAAATTTTTTATTTTTTAATTTTTAAATTATATTATTAAATGTTTTTTATTTAAATAATAAAAAATAAAGTCTAGCAATATCTAGTAAACAATAGATCTGTAAATTTATTATTTTTTTTAATATTTAAACTAAAAAAATATTTTTTCTAATTATAAAAAAATAAAAAATTCCAAAAATATCGAAAAAATAAAAAATTTAAATTTTAAATTTTTTAAATTAATTTATTCTTAATTTGTGAACAAGTGCAGAAAAAAAGTCAACTGTTTAGGTGTAGCATTACCCGGTGAATAAAAAAATAAAAACTATTTTTAAAAAAATTAAAAATTTTATAAAACTAATTTTTTTATTTTTGAATTTTTAAATTATATCATTAAATGTTTTTTATTTAAATAATAAAAAAATAAAGTTTAGCAATATCTAGTAACAACAAATCTGTAAATTTATTATTTTTTTTAATATTTAAACTAAAAAAATATTTTTTTCTAATTATAAAAAATAAAAAATTCCAAAAATATTGAAAAAATAAAAAATTTAAATTTTAAATTTTTTAAATTAATTTATTCTTAATTTGTGAACAAGTTTAGAAAAAAAGTCAACTGTTTAGGTGTAGCAATACCCGGTGAATAAAAAAATAAAAACTATTTTTAAAAAAATTAAAAATTTTAAAAAACTAAATTTTTTACTTTTGAATTTTTAAATTATATCATTAAATGTTTTTTATTTAAATAATAAAAAAATAAAGTTTAGCAATGTCTAGTAAACAACAAATCTGTAAATTTATTATTTTTTAATGTTTAAACTAAAAAAATATTTTTTTCTAATTGTAAAAAAATAAAAAATTCCAAAAATATCCAAAAATAAAAAAATTTAAATTTAAATTTTTTAAATTAATTTAGTCTTAATTTGTGAACAAGTGCAGCAAAAAAAGTCAACTGTCTAGGTGTAGCATTATCCGGTGAATAAAAAATAAAAAATATTTTAAAAAATAAAAAATTTTAAAAAACTAAATTTCTTATTTTTGAATTTTCAAATTATATTATTAGATGTTCTTTATTTAAATAATAAAAAAAGTCCAGCAATATCTAGTAAACAACAAATCTGTAAATTTATTATTTTTTTAGAATTTTAGACTAAAAAATTTTTTTCTGGTTGTAAAAAAATAAAGAATTCCAAAAATATCCAAAAAAGTAAAAAAATTAAAATTTCAAAATTTTTAAATTAATTTATTCTTAATTTGTGAACAAGTGCAGCAAAAAAAGTCAACTGTCTTGGTGTAGCATTATCCGGTGAATAAAAAAATAAAAAATATTTTTAATAAAATTAAAAATTATAAAAAACTAAATTATTTATTTTTGATTTTTTAAATTATATTATTAAATGTTTTTTATCTAAATAATAAAAAAATAAAGTCTAGCAATATCTAGTAAACAACAAATTTGTAAATTTATTATAATTTTTAATATTTAAAATAAAAAAATATTTTTTCTAATTTTAAAAAAAATTCCAAAATATAAATATTTTTAAATTTTAAATTTTTTAAATTAATTTATTCTTAATTTATGAACAAGTGCAGCAAAAAAAAAGTCAACTATCTAGGTGTAGCATTATCTGGTGAATAAAAAAATAAAAAATATTTTTAAAAAATAAAAAATTTTAAAAAACTAAATTTTTTATTTTTGAATTTTCAAATTTTTAAATTATATTATAAAATGTTTTTTATTTAAATAATAAAAAAATAAAGTCTAGCAATATCAAGTAAATAACAAATCTGTAAAATTATTATTTTTTTAATATTTAAACTAAAAAAATATTTTTTTCTAACTGTAAAAAAATAAAAAACTCCAAAAATATCCAAAAATAAAAAAATTAAAATTTTAAATTTTTTAAATTAATTTATTTTCAATTTGTGAACAAGTGTAGCAAAAAAAAGTCAACTGCTAGGTGTAGCATTATCCGGTGAATAAAAAAATAAAAAATATTTTTAAAATAATAACAATTTTTAAAAAACTAAATTTTTTATTTTTTAATTTTTAAATTATATTATTAAATTTTTTTATTTAAATAATAAAAAAAATAAAGTCCAGCAATATCTAGTAAATAATAGATCTGTAAATTTATTATGTTTTAATATTTAAACTAAAAAAATATTTTTTTCTAATTGTAAAAAAATAAAAAATTCCAAAAATATTGAAAAAATAAAAAATTTAAAATTTAAAATTTTTTAAATTAATTTATTCTTAATTTGTGAACAAGGACAACAAATAAAAGTCAATTGTTTAAGTGTAGCATTATCCAGTGAATAAAAAAATAAAAAATATTTTTAATAAAATTAAAAATTATAAAAAACTAAATTATTTATTTTTGATTTTTTAAATTATATTATTAAATGTTTTTTATCTAAATAATAAAAAAATAAAGTCTAGCAATATCTAGTAAACAACAATTTGTAAATTTATTATTATTTTTAATATTTAAATAAAAAAATATTTTTTTCTAATTGTAAAAAAAAAATTCCAAAATATAAATAATTTAAATTTTAAATTTTTTAAATTAATTTATTCTTAATTTATGAACAAGTGCAGCAAAAAAAAGTCAACTATCTAGGTGTAGCATTATCGGTGAATAAAAAAATAAAAAATATTTTTAAAAAAATAAAAAATTTTAAAAAATAAATTTTTATTTTTGAATTTCAAATTTTTAAATTATATTATAAATGTTTTTTATTTAAATAATAAAAAAATAAAGTCTAGCAATATCAGTAAATAACAAATCTGTAAATTATTATTTTTTTAATATTTAAACTAAAAAAATATTTTTTTCTAATTGTAAAAAAATAAAAAATCCAAAAATATCCAAAAATAAAAAAATTAAAATTTTAAATTTTTTAAATTAATTATTTTCAATTTGTGAACAAGTGTAGCAAAAAAAGTCAACTTCTAGGTGTAGCATTATCCGGTGAATAAAAAAATAAAAAATATTTTAAAATAATAAAAATTTTAAAAAACTAAATTTTTATTTTTTAATTTTTAAATTATATTATTAAATGTTTTTATTTAAATAATAAAAAAATAAAGTCCAGCAATATCTAGTAAATAATAGATCTGTAAATTTATTACTTTTTAATATTTAAACTAAAAAAATATTTTTTTCTAATTGTAAAAAAATAAAAAATTCCAAAAATATTGAAAAAATAAAAAATTTAAATTTTAAATTTTTAAATTAATTTATTCTTAATTTGTGAACAAGGACAGCAAATAAAAGTCAACTGTTTAAGTGTAGCATTATCCGGTGAATAAAAAAATAAAAAATATTTTTAAAAAACTAAAAATTTTCAAAAACTAAATTTTTTATTTTTTAATTTTTAAATTATATTATTAAATGTTTTTTATCTAAATATTAAAAAAATAAAGTCCAGCAATATCTAGTAAACAACAAATCAGTAAATTTTCTATTTTTTTAATATTTAAACTAAAAATATATTTTTTTCTAATTGTAAAAAAATAAAAAACTCCAAAAATATAAAAAAATAAAAAAATAAAATTTTAAATTTTTTAAATTAATTTATTCTCAATTTGTGAACAAGTGTAGCAAAAAAAGGTCAACTGTCTAGGTGTAGCATTATCAAGTGAATAAAAAAATAAAAAATATTTTTAAAAAAATAAAAATTTTAAAAAACTAAATTTTTAATTTTTTAATTTTTGAATTATATTATTAAATGTTTTTCTTTAAATAATAAAAAAAGTCCACAAATATCTAGTAAATAGTAGATCTATAAATTTATTCTTTTTTTTAATATTTAAACTAAAAAATATTTTTTTCTAATTATAAAAAAATAAAAAATTCCAAAAATATTGAAAAAATAAAAAAATTTAAATTTTAAATTTTTTAAATTAATTTATTCTTAATTTGTGAACAAGTGCAGAAAAAAAAAGTCAACTGTTTAGGTGTAGCATTACCCGGTGAATAAAAAAATAAAAACTATTTTTAAAAAAATTAAAAATATTAAAAAACTAAATTTTTTATTTTTGAATTTTTAAATTATATCATTAAATGTTTTTTGTTTAAATAATAAAAAAATAAAGTTTAGCAATATCTAGTAAACAACAGATCAGTAAATTTACTATTTTTTTTAATATTTAAACTAAAAAAAATATTTTTTTCTAATTGTAAAAAAATAAAAAACTCCAAAAATATAATAAAATAAAAAAATTTTAAATTTTTTAAATTAATTTATTCTCAATTTGTGAACAAGTGTAGCAAAAAAAAGTCAACTGTCTAGGTGTAGCATTATCCAGTGAATAAAAAAATAAAAAATATTTTTAAAAAAATAAAAATTTTAAAAAACTAAATTTTTTATTTTTTAATTTTTAAATTATATTATTAAATATTTTTTCTTTAAATAATAAAAAAAAGTCCACAAATATCTAGTAAATAGTAGATCTGTAAATTTATTATTTTTTAATATTTAAACTAAAAAAAAATTTTTTTCTAAATATAAAAAAATAAAAAATTCCAAAAATATTCAAAAAAATAAAAAAATTTAAAATTTAAATTTTTTAAATTAATTTATTCTTAATTTGTGAACAAGTGCAGAAAAAAAGTCCACTGTTTAGGTGTAGCATTACCCGGTGAATAAAAAAATAAAAATTATTTTTAAAAAAATTAAAAATTTTAAAAAACTAAATTTTTTACTTTTGAATTTTTAAATTATATCGTTAAATGTTTTTTATTTAAATAATAAAAAAATAAAGTTTAGCAATATCTAGTAAACAACAAATCTGTAAATTTATTATTTTTTTAATATTTAAACCAAAAAAATATTTTTTTCTAATTGTAAAAAAATAAAAAATTCCAAAAATATCCAAAAAATAAAAAAATTTAAATTGAAATTTTTTAAATTAATTTAGTCTTAATTTGTGAACAAGTGCAGCAAAAAAAAGTCAACTGTCTAGGTGTAGCATTATCCGGTGAATAAAAAAATAAAAAATATTTTAAAAAAATAAAAAATTTTAAAAAACTAAATTTATTATTTTTGAATTTTTAAATTATATTATTAGATGTTCTTTATTTAAATAATAAAAAAAGTCCAACAAAATTTAGTAAACAACAAATCTGTAAATTTATTATTTTTTTAGAATTTTAGACTAAAATTTTTTTTTTCTAGTTGTAAAAAAATAAAGAAAACCAAAAATATCCAAAAAAGTAAAAAAATTAAAATTTCAAAATTTTTAAATTAATTTATTCTTAATTTGTGAACAAGTGCAGCAAAAAAAGTCAACTGTCTAGGTGTAGCATTATCCGGGGAATAAAAAAATAAAAAATATTTTTAAAAAAATAAAAAATTTTAAAAAACTAAATTTTTTATTTTTGAATTTTCAAATTTTTAAATTATATTGTAAAATGTTTTTTATTTAAATAATAAAAAATAAAGTCTAGCAATATCAAGTAAATAACAAATTTGTAAATTTATTATTTTTTTAAGATTTAAACTAAAAAAATATTTTTTTCTAATTGTAAAAAAATAAAAAACTCCAAAAATATCCAAAAATAAGAAAAATTAAAATTTTAAAATTTTTAAATTAATTTATTTTCAATTTGTGAACAAGTGTAGCAAAAAAAAACAACTGCCTAGGTGTAGCATTATCCGGTGAAAAAAAAATAAAAAATATTTTTAAAATAATAACAAAGTTTAAAAAACTAATTTTTTTATTTTTTTATTTTTAAATTATATTATTAAATGTTTTTATTTAAATAATAAAAAAAATAAAGTCCAGCAATATCTAGTAAACAATAGATCTGTAAATTTATTATTTTTTAATATTTAAACTAAAAAATATTTTTTTTCTAATTGTAAAAAAATAAAAACTTCCAAAAATATTGAAAAAATAAAAAAATTTAAATTTTAAATTTTTTAAATTAATTTATTCTTAATTTGTGAACAAATGCAGCAAAAAAAGTCAACTGTTTAAGTGTAGCATTATCCGGTGAATAAAAAAATAAAAAATATTTTTAAAAAAATTAAAAATTTTAATAAACTAAATTTTTTATTTTTGAATTTTTAAATTATATTATTAAATGTTTTTTATCTAAATAATAAAAAAATAAAGTCCAGCAATATCTAGTAAACAACAGATCAGTAAATTTAATATTTTTTTTAATATTTAAACTAAAAAATATTTTTTCTAATTGTAAAAAAATAAAAAACTCCAAAAATATAAAAAAATAAAAAAAATAAAATTTTAAATTTTTTAAATTAATTTATTCTCAATTTGTGAACAAGTGTAGCAAAAAAAATTCAACTGTCTAGGTGTAGCATTATCCAGTGAATAAAAAAATAAAAAATATTTTTAAAAAAATAAAAAATTTTAAAACACTAAATTTTTTATTTTTTAACTTTTAAATTATATTATTAAATGTTTTTTCTTTAGATAATAAAAAAAAGTCCACAAATATCTAGTAAATAGTAGATCTGTAAATTTATTTTTTTTAATATTTAAACTAAAAAAATATTTTTCTCTAATTATAAAAAAATAAAAAATTCCAAAAATATTGAAAAAATAAAAAAAAATTTAAATTTTAAATTTTTTAAATTAATTTATTCTTAATTTGTGAACAAGTGCAAAAAAAAACTCAACTGCTTAGGTGTAGCATTACCCGGTGAATAAAAAAATAAAAACTATTTTTAAAAAAACTTTAAAATTTTAAAAAACTAAATTTTTTATTTTTGAATTTTTAAATTATATCATTAAATTTTTTTTATTTAAATAATAAAAAAATAAAGTTTAGCAATATCTAGTAAACAACAAATCTGTAAATTTATTATTTTTTTAATATTTAAACTAAAAAAATATTTTTTTCTAATTGTAAAAAAATAAAAAATTCCAAAAATATCCAAAAAATAAAAAAATTTAAATTTAAATTTTTTAAATTAGTTTAGTCTTAATTTGTGAACAAATGCAGCAAAAAAAAGTCAACTGTCTAGGTGTTGCATTATCCGGTGAATAAAAAAATAAAAAATTCTAAAAAACTAAATTTCTTATTTTTGAATTTTTAAATTATATTATTAGATGTTCTTAATTTAAATAATAAAAAAAGTCCAGCAATATCTAGTAAACAACAAATTTGTAAATGTATTATTTTTTTAGAATTTTAGACTAGAAAAAATTTTTTTTCTAGTTGTAAAAAAAGAAAGAATTCTAAAAATATCCAAAAAAGTAAAAAAATTAAAATTTCAAAATTTTTAAATTAATTTATTCTTAATTTGTGAACAAGTGCAGCAAAAAAAGTCAATTGTCTAGGTGTAGCATTATCCGGTGAATAAAAAAATAAAAAATATTTTTAATAAAATTAAAAATTATAAAAAACTAAATTATTTATTTTTATTTTTTAAATTATATTATTAAATGTTTTTATCTAAATAATAAAAAAATAAAGTCCAGCAATATCTAGTAAACAACATATCAGTAAATTTACTATTTTTTAATATTTAAATAAAAAATATTTTTCAATTATAAAAATAAAAAACTCCAAAAATATAAAAAATAAAAAAATAAAATTTTAAATTTTTTAAATTAATTTATTCTTAATTTGTGAACAAGTGTTGCAAAAAAAAGTCAACTGTCTAGGTGTAGCATTATCCAGTGAATAAAAAAATAAAAAATATTTTTAAAAAAATAAAAAATTTTAAAAAACTAAATTTTTTATTTTTTAATTTTTAAATTATATTATTAAATGTTTTTTCTTTAATTAATAAAAAAAGTCCACAAATATCTAGTAAATAGTAGATCTGTAAATTTATTATTTTTTTTAATATTTAAACTAAAAAAATATTTTTTTCTAATTATATAAAAATAAAAAATTCCAAAAATATTGAAAAAATAAAAAAATCTAAATTTTAAATTTTTTTAAATTAATTTATTCTTAATTTGTGAACAAGTGCAGAAAAAAGTCAACTGTTTAGGTGTAGCATTACCCGGTGAATAAAAAAATAAAAACTATTTTTTAAAAAAATTAAAAATTTTAAAAAACTAAATTTTTTATTTTTGAATTTTTAAATTATATCATTAAATGTTTTTTATTTAAATAATAAAAAAATAAAGTTTAGCAATATCTAGTAAACAACAAATCTGTAAATTTATTATTATTTTGAATATTTAAAATAAAAAAATATTTTTTCTAATTGTAAAAAAAAATTCCAAAATATAAATAATTTTAAATTTTAAATTTTTTAAATTAATTTATTCTTAATTTATGAATAAGTGCAGCAAAAAAAAGTCAATTATCTAGGTGTAGCATTATCGGTGAATAAAAAAATAAAAAATATTTTAAAAAAATAAAAAAAAAAAAACAAATTTTTTAATTTGAATTATTAAA